>NW_019416643.1:107060-126137 GCF_000390285.2 Anoplophora glabripennis | reverse complement strand
AATAATTCTGTTAATACAATTGTTATATACAAATTCGGATACTGGTCTTTATACAACAAATCTTCCCTACTATACAATTGGAACATAAAGTCTATAACACCTAATAATGTATAAGTAATTCATTATAACCTTTATTTCATAGATGCATAAGGTGTATTAAGCACCTTCCAGTTAAACTCATTCTATAATGAGTATGGAGATGATTGCTTTTTTTTAATAAAAGTCGTATATTGGTTATAAAAGTTTTAATATGCGCTATACACATTATTCTAGATAAACAGTTTAATAAGCCCATTTCTTTCAGTGTATGTGTTATTTTAGGTGGACTTTTATGAAATTTCCCAATTCCTAAAATTAATCGTTTTCGAGATATTTAATTTTTTTCAGAAAAATGGAGGGAAACAGTGACTAACTTCAAACCATGTGTATTTTATAGCAAGAAAGATAAAGCAACAATATTTATAGGGGGGATAGCTAGACCCCTAAGCTTCCCATCCATTCTTTCAAAGTGGCTTAATTGCATACAGGGTGTTAGAAATTTAATGCTGAGTTTAGTTAACTTCAAACCTTCATAAGTCGGTTTTTTTAAATGGAACACCCTGTATATTTTTGTATATTCTGATACACAATTTTATTCTCTTTCGAACGGTATCAGGGTTCCCTATACCTATCTCTTCTAGTTTTTAAGTTATCTACTATTTTTTGTGGAATCACCTAAAATCATGTAATTTCTTATGAGGATAGCTGTGGATTTTTTAGCAAAACTTCAAAACAAACAACTAACTGTCACCAGTTATTTATTATTATTTATTCACAGACGTTGCAATGGAATTCTAACGGAACATTTACAGTTTTTAATGAGACATATCCCAATTTTCCACCAATGAGCAAAATAAAATTAAGAAAAATTCTAAAAAATCAACTTCATACATAGTAATACACAATTTTAATTATGTACGTTGATAATAATAATGCACTAAGATAAAAATATGACTTAAAAAAGTTGCTTTATTACTCCCCAAAAATCTAATGGAGTGAGGTCGGGACTCGGGAGACCTCACTGGCCGATTCCACGGTCCTAGGCGTATCATCCATCTATCTTCAAACATTTCAGTCAGCTGTTGATCGATTTGATTGTGACAGTGAGGTGGAGCCCCGTCAAACTGATACCAACACTTCCTTAGTTGGTCTAAAGATATATCATCTAGAAAATCTGCCACAACCGTTTGCAAAATATTGAAATATCTGTCGGCATTTAAATTTTTTTCGTAGATATGGTAAGAAATTTGGTTATCTTTATTTTTTAAAATTCTTCTTAACTTTTTTTTGTTTATTGGTGGCAAATTTGGATATGTCTCATTAAAAACTGTACATACTGCTTATAATCCCATTGCAACGTCCGTGAATAAATAATAAATTTAAAATATCAGCATTTGAATATGTATTGTTTTCCATTTCTTATAAACACTAAATTAAACTGCAAGAGACTAACAACAAATTGACAGTTTAGTTGTTTGTTTTGAAGTTAAGCTAAAAATTCCAGAACTATCTTTTAGGTGATTACACAAAAAATAGTAGGTATCTTAAAAACTAGAAGAGATAGGTACAGGGAACCCTGATACCGAATAAAATTGTGTATCAGAATATAGGAAATATACAGGGTGTTCCATTAAAAAAAAACGACTTATAAAGGTTTGAAATTAACTAAACTCGGCATTAAATTTCTAGCACCCTGTATGCAATTAAGCCACTTTGAAAGTATTAATGGGAAATTTGGAATTTTTTAAATTTAAAATGAAATTGAAATTTGTATTTTCAAATATTCAAAAAATTAAACTGAATCCATTTCTGTTAAGTTTTTTTGCGATTCTTTTCTCAAGTCTTTAAAAAAATTATTTTTTTTCAAAACTACCAATTTTTTTCATTAAAAAAAAATATCTTAAATTTTATTAACAATTTTTTTTTCTACATTTGATAAGTATTCAATGTGAAATTGTAAAAAAAATAACGCAAAAAAATTATGAAACTTTTTTTTTAATTTTGAATTTTTGTGAAGTATTTACGCGAAATTGTCGGAAAAATAACGCAGAAAAATTTTTTTCATCTTAGTTATTATTAATTGATGTTGAAGGAGCAATAAACCTGCCCCTTTAATTTTTTATAAATCTTTAACGATTCAGAAAAGGTTCGACCGATCGATTTCAAAATTTACAAACCTCATGGGCATGTATTAAGCTATAAAAAACCTACAAACATTGGTACTTTTCGCAATATTTGCAAAGTAGTCGTTGATTTTCCAAAACAGCACAAAAAGTAATTTTTGCACATTTTCGAATTAATACCGACGTTACCAAACCTTACTTTCCGTTCGCTGTACGCTTTCCTAGTTCATGAGATGTCGATGATAAAAAAATAAGGTGACTTTTTGCTCAATAGCCGATATCTCAATAAAAAAAAATCATACAGAAAATAAAAAAAAAAACAATTTGAAGCTGAGGAATCAGTCTAAATGACTCTGGCATTGATTAAGCCAGAAAAAAATTTCTGAGCCCATGTGCAGTTTTGAAAAAGAAATTGTAAAATTTTTGCCTTGCATTATTTCTTTTGATTGCACCGAGAGGGATGCTTAAAGAAAAGTTCTTCTCAAGATTTCAAAACTAGAACCTTCAAGCATCAAAATGCTTTTTTTATTTTCTCTTTACGACCACGAAGTTACAGATTTTTAAAAATTATAAAAAATGTTTGGAAATTTTTCTGCTCCCTTAATAATTTTGTTGCGCGTATAATCTTTCTACGAATTACCAATTTTCTTGTAAAACCAATCACAACTCCGAAAAATCACTAGATTCAGTGAAAAGTGATTAAAACTGGCAACATTGCAAGGTTTCGAAATATCAAATTTCAACACTCGCAGGCCACAGCGTGATCTAATCTGCAGATTCGAGTGCATCACGTAACTTTTCGGCTATTATATGCGATATATTTACTAGAGAAATAGATAACTTCAGCTCGTCAAATGATTAGTTGTTGCCAAATGAATATTATTTGAGTAGATCTAATGAAATATCAAATTCAAGCTAAAGTTTATACTATGTCCTGCAAAGGATGATTCTTAAATGTGTACTTTGTTTAAATTTGTTTTTTAAACTTTTATTTTTTTGTAAGTAATTGTTGTAATTGTATTTCTCGTTCCAAATTTTTTATGCTTTTATCCAATTTCGATCTGAAAAGCCCCCACGAGTCACGGAAGGTGTCCGTAACAGTTTTCAATTTAAAGAACTTTATAAATTCCACGTAATCGCCCGGATTTAACGGTATCAATTTGAATTGGAATCTCAGGTGGCGTATAATCCAAATTGAAAGCGTGGCTGCGTCCCGTTCTTGCGAATAATACGGCTTATATCTGACATTTCTAATATGCGTTAAGTGTGACTGGGGTGTGTTAACAGATTTAAAATATCACGTTTTCCCAGTTTCCATTGTAGCCGTCTGGTGTCGTAATGTAAAGGTCTTGGTAAATTGCCTTTAATTTCCACTTACATCAGGACGGTGATTTATTTACTCGCTGGGGACGTCCTACACTCAGTTTTTTATTTAAAACGTAGTCAGGTATCCAGGCAGTGTTGCCAACTGCGACGATTTTTCGTCAAAGTGATGATTTTTTATGGGTAAAAATTGCTATTGACAAATTGACGAAGAATTTACTCTTATGACGATCTTTCTTTTGAAGTACATTAGTTTGGACATTAATGTTCATTTATAATATTTATATTTCACTATTGTGTTGTGGTTTTTTATTTTATTAATGTTAGAGAGGAATTGAGTGAAAGGAGAACAACTTTATCAGTTGGTTCTGTATATGGCATTTTTGCTCCTTTGATGATGTAAAAAATAAAATGAAAGAAATGCCGGTTGCTGAGTTTTGGGAATTTTTATTTAATGTTTGCAATTTTAATGGTGAATATTTATTTAGAAATATAGCCTACTTGGCTAAATTAGTTCTGACTGCCACATTCCAATGCAGAGGCTGAACGCATATTTTCTATAATGAATGATGTTAAATCGAAAAAAAGAAATACAATGGGAAAAGATCTATTGAACTCTATTTGTGTAGTTAGATCAAAGCTCCAATCAACTAATATAAGTAATACCAGTGACTACAATGTAACTCAACAACATATTGATTTAATGAAAACTAATATGTTGTATAAACATAAAAAGTAAGAATTTGTTTTAATCCCAATGAATTGAGTTACATATTATTTTTTGTGCAATTTTTACTAAAGCAATTTTTAATTAGTTTTAAGCTTAAATATCCTTCCTTTTTTATAACATAACTATAGGAAAAGTGGCTTTAATTTTTTCTATTTCAAACTGTTATTTTCAGATTTATATATTTTATTTCTTTGAATAATAAAGTGATTATAGCGTTATTATTTTTTTGTTTCAAATTTGTTAATAAAAATACTGCAATTTGTTTTTTTTAGTACATTTTATTACATGTTTTTTTTTACAAATACAATATGCAGTAAATTTCAAATTTGCAGCGGATGACCAAATGTGACGAATTTTAAAGATCGTCATGAAGAAATTTGCGTTTTGGAGGTTGGCAACATTGTATCCAGGATAAAATACAGGATAATTCCTAAGTTAACAAATAGAAAATACTCAAGTTTAAGAAAAGTTCAGCAGTGGTTAGTTTGATCCATCCAAAATAGTAGTGACGAGCAAATTTTGTATTTGTGAGGCGAAGCGTTTTGAAAATTTGGTCGGCCATCTTGGATCCGCCATCTTGAATTTTGCAAAATTGACCTCGGATCCGTGATCAACGACCCCGAGAACACCCGTATACCAAATTTGGCGCGAATCTGTTATTTTTTGAAAATTCGTGATATCTGACCTTAATTGACCCGTTTTCTTGAGGTTAGAAAACGAACCATCAATTCTGACCGCGAATTCACGTTCGGCGGGATCTTAAGGTGGCCATATTCCTGGCCGAGAAATAGCGAAATTTCTGGCGTTTTCAGGTACTGAAATCTTTAAAAGTAAAACGTGTAGAACAAAAGTAAGCACAAAAATAAAATCCTTGATGTTTTGTTTATTCATTGTTACCATTTAAATTTACCCAAATAAAATAATAACTAAAAAAAAAGCGTTTGTAAAACATGCGTTTTCTGTTATCCTAACCCCACATTTTAAGAATTATTTTCACGTACTTATAAATAAAAGTAAACAATTTTATATGTAGGACTAAGCGAGTAAATGTTATAAGAATATTTACATGTGGAATTATATATAAAAAAGTTAGTATTTTCGTAGATTTCAGCACCTAAAACCTTGATGGTTTGATCGTTTTTTGCACCTGTTTATCCGTTTTACTGCGGCGTCTTTGAAAATACTCAGGTGGTATGACATAACATTCCTATTATTTGATAAGCTTTAGATTATTCAGTTATTAAATGTGTGAAATTATTTGTCTTTGCGGAAAACGCTATTTAAAGAACATGGGGCCCTTAACCATATAAATGAACATTTCAATACGGAAAAAATAATTTGTACTTTTCCTAACACTTTTTCGTGAATTTTTGCTATTTTTGACCTATTTTTTTGAGGTTAGGAAATTCCTATGATGTGATGAAAAGTAGACTTTTTTTTGTGTGGCTGTATTATTTTTAATATATAAGCAATAGGGTGGCCTAAAAAAAACGAATATTTTTTTTCGTGTCTTGTGAAAATATGTTAGTTTATCATGTTTTAAGAGCCCCTCAAATAATCAGCTCAAACAATTTTTTTTAGAGGTCGCTCAAGATTTTTAACAAAAATCGATAAAAATTGAATTTTTTTCTCATTTTATCATTTTCTTGATTGAAAAAATCTCGGTTCTGAAAACTTCAAATCGATACTTTAAAAGTAGTGTACCTAAAGTAGTTTCGAGCGACCTCTAAAAATAAATATCAACGAACTAATATTTTTTTTTAAATAATTATGAGTGACCTTTAGAAATTAAAATATCGATTTGAAATTTTCAGAATAGAGATTTTTTTCAACCTAGAAAATGATAAAATAACGAGAAAAAAAAATAATAAAAAAAAATTAAATTTTGACGATTTTGGTTTTTAAAAACCTTGAGTGGCCTCTGAAAAAAATTTTTTTTGAGCTGATTTTTTGAGGGGGCTCTTAAAGCACGATAAACTAATATATTTTTACAAAAGACACGAAAAAAAATATTTGTTTTTTTTGAGCCACCCTAATGAGCAATCATCTAATTCTTTGCAAATCGCGGTTTGATTTTTTTTACAACTATGGAGCGCTGTACCTGCATTATTTCGAAATTATTGAAAAAATTGCCTTTGAAAAAAACTCTACACGCTGTTAAAAAATACGACTAAGACTACGACTTAAGAATCACCCTGTATAATAATAGCTGCTGCGAATGCCGTGTTCGTAGTAAATTCCTACGCTTCTAGGGTCCCCTCAGTATTCACAATACACAAATATCTCCTGCGTCTACAATCATTCGTAAAATCGGCTTAACTTTGACATATTGGGCACAAGTGAACGAAACATTGCGAGAAAAGAGGCTTAAGACGAAAAATATGTTTTTAACGGTTATGTATTTTAGGAATGAATGTACATATGCCAAATTTGTAACAGTGGTGATAGAATGAGGTCGAAAATAAAATAACTAGGTGCTATGCTACAAGTGGAAGAAATGTATATTTAATATTTTAAAGACTAGCGTTGTAAAAAAATTTATATGTTGTTCCAGATATATTTATTTCTACAAAAATTCGACCAATGTTTAAACAAGCGCCAGAGCTCTCCTAATTGACGGATTCGAATTTTTCGGAAAAAGTTTGAAAACTTGAGAGCCCTTCTATACGTGATTAAATTTTCAAGTATCTAAGGGCCTTCGTTTTCATTTTGCAAAATTTTGAAAATTTGCAATTTTTTTCAAAATCTGGATTGCAAAATTATTATGCAAAATCTATCGAACCGATTTTAATGAAATTTGGTGTGATAATTCTACATAACATGAAGTTTTTTTGAGCCAAGTATAAAGGTCCTATACCCAATTTAAATACCCCAAAAAAATTCCCTAAAAAGTATTGTTTTTTAATCCCATTTTAGCGATTTTTTCGATTTTTACCATAATAATCATGATTCATTCGATTTTTAACTAGACAAGTTTTGTAAAAAATTTAATTGCAAACATTTTTTTCACTTCCATTTTCGCCTTAAATCAACTCTTGAAAAGATACATAATTAAATAGGAAGAAAAATATGACATATTTCGAATTTTTTTAACATATTATGCCGCCAAAAGTTAAGCCCACGTTTTTTTTATGCGCATAGAAAAATTTTCATTTCTAGTGATATTTGAAAGCCAAAAAGCCAAAAATCTCCGTGGATATACGATTCACCCAAATATGGCTTTTTGAAACAGATACCGTCTGGACCAAAATCGTAATGTTAATAAGTAAATAAATTTAATTTAATTTATTATAGGTTTACTATTTTTTCATCATTGTACTAGTGAAGTAAAGGTACTTTATTCCACTACTAGTGGTAGTGGATAAAATATCACTTTAAACGGTTCATATGTGTGGATAAAAGTAATTGTGGATAAAAATATATTATTTTAAGACTAGAGTGTCCAAAAATACGGATTAAGAACTTGTCACCTTGCATAGGTTTTATCATATTTTATTTAAAAAATACAAAATTTGTCAACAAAGTAAATTTGTCATATACAACGTCAAAATTAGATTAAAGTACACGCGAATAATAAATGAAATGTAAACCCTTAAATTTATAAACTAGTTTACCTTAGCTGTAAACCCTGCTTTTCCGAAAATTAAGTGCTAACTTATAAAACATGCTAATGCTTTCTGAACCCGTTCTAGAGCAAACAGGACTCCACCTTTTTTTTTCAACGCACAAGTCAACGTTCCCTAAATTCCCTTTATTTTTGCAGTTCGTCTCCTCCATAAAACGATGCAACGGGACGCTTATTCAGGGTCTATTTAAATAGATTTACACCCCCGAGGCCTTATCCTTAAATGACAATTTCATTTGAATGGAAATCCGTATCCAATTAGTCCTGTATAGATGGGATTATGCGATACACAATGCATTTTGACAAGGCTTGTACACGGACCAGACCTAATATATTCCATTCATTATGGCCGTAACTATTTCATTGCCCTCGCATTTGCAAGTTGGAAAATAGGCTCATAATAATAGTTGAGCCGGTGAGATTATGGGTTAAAAGGGGCATGGACCCACACTCAGGCGGTTATAGTTACTTTTTGCAAATATTTCGACGTAAATTGATTGTAAGTATCAATTTTATTCCAGTGATGGTCTTGTATTTGTGTCTGGTATCGTTATTTAGATGTACATTAAACAATTAGCTTCAGCGTTTTCATTTAATTAACTGAAAGTCGACAAAAAACACTGTGTCCCCTTTCACCACATTCCTTTTGGATTTCGGACGTTGGGCGCCATGTCGTATTTCACAATCGTTTTCTCGGGAATTATCCCTAATATGGTTAGAACCGGCATGACTGACACTTTATTTGATTGCAATGAAATATACAGGGTGGTTCTTAAGGAGAAGTTAAAAATCCAGGGGCGTATTCTGTGGTCAAAAATAAGGGTTTTTTGTTATATAGATGTGGGGTCTTAGGACAGCCATTGTCAAGCTACAGCTGTCAAAAATTAAAATAAATAATCAGGATTTTATTTTTAATTTCTAAACAGCTTGAGATAATTTTACCAAATTTGGTGTGCATATTTACTAGGTTTGGGTATCATGGATAATTATTTGCCAAATAAAATATATCACTAAATAATAATTCGAAAGTTGAACATTTTAGCTTTCAATAAAGTATTACTGTTATTTACTTGTGTTTAAATTATTTGAAATTACACTGATTTTTCTGCATTTCTGCTCTTTAAAAGATATGATTTATTTTTAATTAAATTTTAATTAATATTAATCTAATTTGATGTTTTTTAATTATTTTAATTAATGCATGAACTACAATTACAATTAATAAACTATGTGTATATGTATAAGAAATTAAGTAGAGTAAGTATACACATACATATAGCAATTAACATATTTCCGAGTATATTACACAATGTCTAAATACTTATGATTACATTTTTCGTACAAGATACAATAGTACCTACTTTAATTTTTCAGTACACTTGCTTCTAGGACATAGAATTTTTTACACATGCTTATGTCTTTCGAATATTTTCGAATATTACATTTCAGTTCGTATAGTTCGTATGAAAATACATTAAAATGTGTTGGTCTTGATTTTTATTTTGTTTATCTTAAAAAGGGCCTTCCTCCGATACTGATAAGTTTATTTTAATACTATTAATAAATAATAGTGGACTAATGTACACACAAAGTTTTTCCAGCTGTATTATGTCATGATTAGTCAGGCTTACATAATTGTGTCCCTTTTTAGATGTCATATTATTTCACACCGTCCAAAACTTCACGGACTCAATTAAAATAATATGACATCTAAAAAGTGTAACTTTTCGTCCGGGATTGAAACTTTTTGCCAGACGGGCCAAGGTGGTGCTAGTCTAGCATAGGAAATAGATCATTTAAATTGGAAATTACTAGTATAAATAATCAAAACAAAAAGGTTACCAGAAACATAACCTCAAATTCGTGGAGACACAAACTAAATATTTTTTATAGCTTTGTAAAGAGTGTGTATATATTTAGCTTTTATTATTGCTGCTTTTCTAATAAAATACATAAAGGTTCACGAATAAAAAGAGGGAATATTAGTGGAAAAGGGTAGACAAAAAAAAAAGGAAAATATACTGTTAATTATATGTAAATAACTTAACGTTTGTCTGTCATCATTAGCTATTTCAAACGCAAAGCAAATCGTGCTTTGCGTGGTATGAAAAAATTCTATTTGCCGTATATATTCTCCTTTCTGTAAACATTGTACAATGTTTAACAACTATTTAGGCAGGTACATAAAAATAAACTTAACTAAAGTCTCATATATATTTCAGATTTCCAAACCAAAACATTTTGAAAAAGCTGCATTTTAAATAATAATGTTTATGTTCGCTAGATTCAATATGTAATTGCCTTCTGAGGGATTATTTAAATTTTATTTTAAAATATATTTATGAGTGCAATCAAGAAATTTCACAATTTACTAATGTCCAATGTTTTAGATACAATCAGTAAGCTATCGGTTTTTTTTTTTCATCATCATAAATTTCACCAAAAGTGCTTAATACAATATTCTATTTTTTAGCGAAGTTTTTTAAGCACAGTAAGCCATGAAATGTTGAACATAATTGTTTGAAAATTGACGAGGTTGGTGCAACTCAAAATGGAACACACTGTACATATTTGCAACAGATTTATTCTCATACACTTCATAATTCTAGTTCGGAAAAGTATTAGTTTTATTAACAATTATACCATAAAAAACTTCTTGCCGATTTGTTACCATTTAAAAACGTTCCACGCTGTACATTTTGAGAACATATATTCTCATTCTCATTAAATAATAATTAAAAATATATTATAAGTTTTAACACTTTTTTTTATAACCTGGTGAGATTAGAAAAAAATTAACTTGAGTATTATTCTCGCCTCTTTGAATTTAATTTTCCTGGGCAAATTAAATAAGGAAATTCCATGGCGAATGCTTTTCTCTGTGAATGTCACCGACCCTTTCATGTAGGTAGGTAGGACAAAAACATTAAAATACACTTTATTATACAGGGTTACAACTTTTTAATTGTCCTGTACGTGTATCTTTCTTATTTTAAGAGTTACAGAAATGGTCAAATATGTACAGAATTTTATGGCGATCACGCATCTGTTTTTAAATTTAGAAAATTCCGAATATTTTATTTGTTTTTCAAAATCTTAGGACAAAAATGTGTAGTCTTACATTAAATGATATGAGAAATCGATTTTTGCTGTCAGTATTAACGTATCTCTAAAAATGTATGCTGAGCGGCAGTTAACTTTTGTTTTTCATTTCCAAAGAATTCCGATAGAGTATCCAGAAAAATGACACACATGACCAGCTGCATGGTCCCACTACATAATTGTCAACAATCAAACGCTAATGTACATAATAAAGACTAATTTGTAAAACGTAAAATAACAACTACGAAAATAGTTGTTGGTTTTCAAAAGTTGCTATAATTCAACTTTCTCAATTCATTTCATTATATCTCGATACTGAAGAATTTCCGGACACTAATTTATTAATAAAAAAGTTTCATTTCTGAAAATTAGAATAGTTATTCTGTGACACCCTGTATGACTTGTTCATTAAAATGCGTCTTGCACCAAAATTTCTTATTTATTTGTTCTACTGTTTAATTTTCAATTTAGACAATATTTTTCTTCGAAATTTATTATTTTCTTGCGTTATCGTCCATCTGACGTCAACAGGGATTACAACTTTTGACAATCCATCCACGTATCCCCCTTCTGATAAACAAAAGCGAAATTGCCGATACTCGGAAACCAATTTTAAACATTAATTTTAACCGGCAATAAAATTCCATTATCCTTCGGTCATAAGACGAGTTAATACCTTATTGCCCTAAGGGCTTATCCAAGTGGGTGTAGTTCGCTGATGCCGCCATAAAAGTAACTAATTTCGCCAATAAACACGCCAATAATGATCATCGGAAGTTTAGGAATTTCCTTTATCTTTCATGGGGTTACACGTCTATCTAAGCCTGTTTGTGATCCAAATATTATTAGGCGTATGCTCGTATTGTGCACGACATTAATTCGCGGTGCGGAATATGGATCCTAATGGGTTTAGTCAAGGTCGTCTGCAATGAAATTAATATTTAATACGTACATTTCGACATTCCCTATGATTATCTGGGATTACGATGGTGTAGTTTAATCCGAATCAACGCGGGTGCTTTTTATGTTATGTTTAGATGGGGTAGAAATTTTGTTCGGCATAAATTTTAAAATTCTGCTCTAAATGTTCAAATAATAATATTTACAACCCCCTAGAGGGGCAACCAAAGAAAAACGAGAGTGGTTCTTAACTGCTTATAGGTCCCTCTCGCCGACGTATTTCGAATTTTTTGTGAACACGAACATTTAGATGGGGTAGAATTTTTTTCCGGCATAAAGTTGAAAATTGTGCCCTAAATGTTCAAATAATAATATTTTACAACCCCCTAGACGTGCAACCAAAGAAAAACGAAGGTGGTTTTGAGTTGCATACCGTGGCTGGGGAAACCGTGGATAACATCACACAAACTTTTCATTTTTCGGTAATGAAATAAATATTTTATTCGGAGTCGATCTTGAGGTACTTTTGCAGCCTGGAACTATACAATATTTGTACAATCCTCTGTTTCGACCCATTTAGACATAAAAACAATAGGTCTGTTCCAACAAGAGTCAGGGATTGGTTCCGAACCGTTCGAAATGTTTGGCCAGCTAAGTTTTAAATGTGTCTTCAGTGAATATATCGCAAGAATTTGTTGGATGCACATTTCTGACGGTTCGGAACCAATCCCTGACTCTTGTTGGAACAGACCTTAGGATTAGCGAAACTGACAAGCGAACCACACACCGTATGTATTAACACAGAATGGGATGAGAGCGAGCGCAGTGCTCTGCCAGTCGTCCGTACCGGTATTATGACGTCAGGCAATGGTTTCTCAACGTTTTTCGACGCTCTGTTTTCATTAATTTATTGCACACATTTCTCGTTGAAACAAAAAATTGATTTTTGGCATACTAACTAATTAAAGGGTAAACTTTTGGAATATGCAAAAAAATTCTACTGAACTGGTAGTTATGATTTAAAATGGTAGGATTCCTTCTATTCTCGTCATACTCGAGGAAACCCTGAACAAATACTGATTAATTAAGGTTAACAGACGTGGGCTTACTTGCGATATTTATCAGAAATTCAGGAAAAATTAACTTCAAAAACAATCGTGAATAGCAAGGCAATTGCTGTACCTTAGAACCGCCTAATGGAACATCTTTACAGTGGAGTTTCTCTCCATTGAACACTTGAATCTTGAGAGAGTTATAATTAAGGAACCGACATTTTAATTAATTTAACCAAGACGTCATTTTGTTAAAAAATACGTCGTAGTGTACATAATTAACAAGCGCTGAGGAATGAAGGAGAAAAAGCACGGGTTTTATTAAATAAACTCTGTATCAACCAATTTTTAGAGTAAAGTGAAACTTAGCCGCTTAAAAAAATTTCTTTACTTTACGTCTCTCTTTGAAATCTTTAACTAAATTAAAAATGTTCCACCAAGAGCCGCTCATTCGCGATATAAAAAAGGTGCAAATTAAAAATATCTCACATTAGATTAAGTATAGAATTACCTCGGATCATTTTATTTGTTGTTGGGCTCGATATTCTACGCTCTACTTCAAAGAATGGTATGTATATAATTTATCGCGGCTCTACAGTTCTACAATTTGTATATAGCCCTGTTGTCTTCGGGAATAAAGCAATTAATACGACCTTTAGGCCGTCCCAATGTTTATCATAAAATGAAAATTAAAAAAATTAGGTTTTAATTTCTTTTTCTTACTCAGCCACTTCATCAACCTAATAGAAAATAATATTTAATTGTAAAAAAGGCTAGTTTATGTCAACGTTATTTATGATTATTTATCACTAACCAAATGATCAACGGTACACTCTGCACAGTTTAAATTTAAGCTGAATCCAATCCTGTTCCCAACGCTTACGAAGGGCAACGGAGACTATCCTTCGCTACGCAGCCGTATGTGGCCCTTATGTATTTAAGGTTTGCAGAGGAGGATAACTTTCCGTGTATTTTTGGTGGAATATAGGCGTAGAGAGATTTATATTGTCTTGATGTCCGGAATAAACTTGATCCACTATCGGAAATCGATACTTGCGATTTTCTGTATCGGTATTACTTTTGAATTCTACATTTATAAACTGCGTTATTATTACCAGAACATTTTCTCATCGCATCCTCTCATGCCTCATCACTGTCTAATAACTCACACGAAATCTGGAATCGGTAAGTTGGATAGTTTACAAGTTATGGCCTTATAAACAAATTAGCTAATTATTAGTCTGGACGATCCCGAGGATCTTCCACAATCGCATTGATTTTTTTCATGGTAGATTTTATAATAATACACTGAAATCTATCATTTTTTTTTTAAATTTCAAATTTGCAACCTAGATTATTTTTTTATTTTCTAGCCTTAGTTGCAAAATGAAATATACGACGCACGAGCGTGATATAATTATATATTATTACATATTCGGAAAGCTTATAAAAAAAGCTTTAAGTAAAAGAAAATCGTCAAGATTCGTTGAAAAACAACGGAATTACAGACTTTTGATAGTTTTGAAACAAAATTAAAACGTCAACATTTTGACAGTTTTCGAAAATAAACATTTTGCTAAATTATATCATGTCGAACCAATCCGATGCGAACCCATTTTATTCGAATGGGTAGTTATGATGACTGTTCATTTCGCATGATTATATTTCCGTAACAGCTTTTAATGAGTATATTAACGCGGCGTGTTTCAAAAATTAACCTAATTGTACGTGAAATGCGATTTCGAAACGAAACCGTTTTTAAAAGCTTTCGCGAAATTAATTCAATTTGTTGGGTCGGTGGGCGCCCCGAATAAACCGAACGATATTTAATACCGGCCAATCATTACTGGGTGATATGGGGATGATAAATGTGACACAATTTACGTGGTAAAACATTCGAAACGACGGAAACTGTTCTCATGACGTCTACAGAGCGGGCTAATGATGATACGCTTATGCATTACCACCTACTTATGCAGGGTATGCCAATATTTCATGTGCATGGAGCTGGTACAGTTTCCTGCGATCAAAATAAGCGAATTTAATATTAATATATCGATAAGAGTGCATTTGAATTTTTTCGGTAGAGTTGATTTATGTATTACAGAAAACGATGGTCATATGTTTCATGAGTTCAGAGGAGGGGGTGTCTTTTACAGTTCTGAAAAATAATAAAAATATGTAGGTACTGAAAAAATAAATAGAAAAGAGCACTTGAAAATTTCGTCCTCATTTGTAAGACCGATTCAAACAATAAACCCCAGTAATAAGAGCCCTATGAAAACCACAGTAATACTCGATAAATAGGCATTTATCAAATCAAGTCGACTGAAGCTACCTGGACTCTGGAGAGAAACGCACGAAAAAAGGTTAAGATATTTATAAAACACACTACATGCTATATCAGTTTTGTTTAGAATTTCCAGAAGAATTGAGATGTAGAATAATATACAGGGCGTTCCATTAAAGAAAAAGCAACTTTGTTTCGTCGAGCCTTTTTGACTAATTTTACCTAATTATTCATTTCTGTGATAGATCTAAAAAATCCTAAAATGATTCTTCGATAGCTATCTTACTTTAGGAGATAATCGACCCTTTGCATACATATCAGCGATCCTGTATATTAAACCAGTGTAGACCTAACGAGCGTTCAAATAAAAACGTGGTCGAAGTTGGCTCTGACACATTGGACGTAGGGAGTAGCTTATAGCGACCAACTTAACCTCATTTCTCAACGAGCTGTATAGCAGCTGTCAGTTTCAATAACGTTAATGACTATATAACTTTATTTTAAAGAATAATCGTGATAACAATAACAAACAATTAAAGGAGCTGCGGAAAGTGTCCCCCTCCTTGTTATAACAATAAATTAAAGCAGCTGCTGAAAGTGTCCCCCTCCTTGTTCCAAGCACTTTTCACACCTGTTCCTCAAAGAATTAAAGACATTTTCTAAGATGCTCGGGGTATTGTTAATTTCACGAATCTTGTCTATAAGTCGAGCCTGCAGATGGTTTAAATCAGGAATAGGCAGTTCAAAAATAGTGTTTTTAAGGTAAGGCCACAAAAAGAAATCACACGGCGTAATATCACATGACCTCGGTGGAAATTCATGTTCAGCATTGAGACTTATTAGTCGATTTTGGAAAACTTCCCTCAACATATTCATCGTCTCGCCTGCCGTATGTGCCCTTGCGCCATCTTGTTGAAAGTAAAAGTTTGTAATTTCGTTTTCTTCCAGCTGGTTAACAAAAGGAGCGATAATTTCTTCTCTATACCTTTGCGCAGTAAGAGTACCATTAAAAAAAATAGGTCCATAAATCCTCCTTCGATTGAGAGCACACCAAACTCCAATTTTTTGAGCGTGTAGAGGGCCCTCGACAAAAAAGTTATCTGGTTTTTCAGAAGACCACATTCTCATATTCTGTGAGTTTACGTAACCACTTAAATGAAACCAGGCTTCATCAGAAAAAAAGGTGATATTATGAAGTTCACCGTAGTTGTTTAAAAACCATTCACAAAATACAGCCCGTCGCGGAAAATCAACTTCATGAAGTTCTTGCTGACAAGTTAAACGATAGGAGAACAAACGCAAATCTTTTTTTAACACTGTGTGGCAGGTACCGACTGATACTCCCACCATTTGTGATAAAACACGTACAGAAGTTCTTGGCGCATTTTCCATTATTTGTTGGACATTTTCTTTTAATTCTTCAGTCCGCTTTTTAGGTCGGCCGCTTCCTTCTTTTCTTGTTACACTGCCCGTTTCACGAAAAACATTAACACAACGCTGAACTGCACTTTGAAAAATTTTGTACTCAACAACGCCGGGAAATTGATTTTGAAATTCTATGAAACATTCCTCAATAGAATACTTCCATATTCCATCAATCTTGCGTCCATTTCTAAAGTAGGACTCTATGATAAACACTTTTTGTTCTTGAGAAAACACCATTTTAAACGCTTTTTAAAACGAAAATATTCAAATTGATAGCGGCGATATAGCGCTTTGACAGATGACGTTTAAGTTCATTTGCTATACGCCCTACGTCCAAATTTTCAGAACCAACTTGACCACGTTTTTATTTGAACGCTCGTTACTTGTCTGCTTGAAAAATTTCATAATGAGCATCAGTGACAATTTCAAAATAAAGGATTTATTATAATGTGCTGTCTGCCATACACATCGACGAGTTTTTAAACAAAACGCTTCACTGTCCGTTATAAAAGTGATTCCAGCGTTTTACAATGTTTATACACAATACCTACACACAAACCACATGCGTTTTTGACACTGTCCATTACATAATTCACATTTTTGTTCTCTTGGATTGCCGTTACATGTACGGTACTGAAATATATAATTGTAAATCTCAAGAGTATAATAAAAATGTATAAATAGAAACTCTAGTAGAGTATTGAGAATGATCGTGTTCTCAAGAAAAAAATAAGATGGCATTTGTAAACCGCAAGCAAAACTAAAAGATACTAACCTAAATATTAATTTTTACTTTTTTAAGCAAAAGTGAATGAATTTTCTTTCCTGGTGACTTGCCATTTAATTTCAAATGTTCTTCTAATTATATTCCGTATTCGTTGTCACGTTATAGCTCAGCTAACTTTTTTGTTTGCTTAAATATTCTTAACTGGAAAAGTTTTGGCATTTTTCCGGAATAACAAAAGGTCTCAATTAAAGTCTAAAAGTTACATTATAATAGAATTGGGAACATAATTTATCTCCAGATTAAGGTATTTCCAGCCGATCCCGATCCCTTCGACTGGAGGGAAATATATCTTTGTAATTTAATAGACAAGGTGAAAACCTCGCATTCGTGGGAGAAATTTTCCGACGCGATTTTTTTGCATATTCAGATTCGTGAGATGTTCCTTAACATGAATCAAGATGATGCCGGCCGGAAATCTGGTGCCCATTTGTTTAAACAAACTTTTTTAAACAAATTGTAAAAATTGGTTTTTTCACTCCGGAATTTTTTTTTTTTTAGGTTTTTCGGCACATTATAAACAAAAAATTAATTAAATTTAAGTTGCTAAAAATGCGAAAATGACGATTTTCAACGGTCGATTTCCGGGTTAAAAATTGTTATTTTTGATGTTGCCAGATACCTAAATTAAAGTTTAAACATCACCCTACAAGATACTAAAGAGTTTTTGGGACTCGCATTATTCTAAAGCCTTGTTTTTTAATTGTTAATAAAGCGCTATGAACCGCGCGCGCGCCTCTCTCATACGCGGATTCGCTATTTCGTCTAGCGCCTTTAGCTTATGTTTTATGTCTGAATAAGCAACGAAGAGTTTGATGCATTGCAAAGTTTATACCTAAAAATATTAGGCAAAACAGCCGATGAAGCTAGAAAATTAATTGTCTCTCATTGTAGTGGTATGGGTATTAATTTAAGTAAAATACCATGCTCTTCCGATGCATTGAAATTACACGTCTTAAGAGCTTCTTTATAAAAGTACATATTGTGCAAAACCGTACTTATCTTATCAACTTCGACGTCACCTGTTCCATGAGTATTGTATAAAAATGAAAACGGAATATTGATAGTTAGAAGGAAGCACAAAAACAAGCGCTTAGGTAGGGAATTCTGGAAGGAAGCCTAAAGAGTTGAAGATAGGCAGTTGAAGTGAGAACAGTGTGCAGATGGGTAGTAAGACGATCGGCAGACAGTGTGTAAAAAATAATGGAAAATTAAGTGATTAACCGGTATTAGTTAGTAGGTAATATTCTTTAAGTATTTTGTTGTTAATTGTTCTATAATCTTATGATTGTGATGGTTATTGATGTTTCTTGATAATAATTCTTTGTATGTTTAGCTTTCATTGTCTTACGCTCAGGGGCGTATATTTTCTAAGATAAAATTGTTACAATTATTATTAAAGATTGCTCATTATTTATTACATGTTAAAATGTGTATATTTTGTCGTGACTGCCCAGATATTGCAATAGCAACTTCTTTGTTTCACTTTTAACTTGTTTTATCACGATTACGTTGTTCTTTGATTTCTTGTTCTCACTTTATGTCATACGCATATAAGAGCTTTGTTGAATTTACTAACATTTTCGCCCTTGATTATTATTATTGTTGTTGTTCTCCGAAATCTCAACTCATAGCTGGATTGCCTCCCGTATGGGACTCCAGTACCTTACCTATTATTATTATT
>NW_019416643.1:102777-106812 GCF_000390285.2 Anoplophora glabripennis | reverse complement strand
TTTTTTTATGATTGATTATATTTAAAAATCGATTATAATAAAAATATTTTACATTAATATTGGTAAAAGGGTAGTTTATAAGAGTTGAAAATGGCAAAAGTAAAATAGTCTTTCATAAACAATATAAGGGAATTTTTATTTTAAATTATTGCACAATTATAGCATTCCAAGATTTAAAACGTAATTTTTTATCATTTTTTTAGCACAGGGGTGATTTATACGGGTTGAAAAGTGTTATAAGATACAAATTCTTTCATAAGCAATGAGGCAATTTTTATTTTAAATAATTGCACCGTTAAAGCATTCCAAGCTTTTAAAAAGTAATGTTTTATCATTTTTGTCAATACAGGGATGGTTTTTAGGGGTTGAAAGGAAAAAATTATTTTATTAGCTATAAGGTAACTTTTATTTTAAATAACTGCACGATTTAATCATTCTAAATCTTTAAAAAGTAATTTTTTATCATTATTTTTTGCATATGGGTAGTTTTTAAGGGTTAAAAAAGGGTCGAAAAGATCAAATATATCATAAAACATGTTCGAGAACATGGAACATTATTTAATGTATGTGATTGAACAAGTTTTTTTTCAATAAAATGCTTAAAACTTAATTTTTTCAATTTTTTTCACTTAGGGTTAGTTTTTACCCGTAAAAAAACAAAAAGCGTCAATCGGGTTTATGTCACTTTTGAAATTGAGCCTAAGATGAGTTTTATTCTAAATTTTCATGCAAATCCATGCATTTTCAAAGAATTCGGAGGTTACAGCTGATTTTCAGCTTCAATGACTGTACTAATAGATCGCGACTACCCCAAAGTTCGTCCAAATCCATTATCAATCTGGCTTTAGCACAAAACAAAGTGCTTAGCCAAACCCAGAAACCTTTTTGAAAGCCTCAGTACAAAATGCCATCGAGAGAGTGTACTACAAGTTACAGGCAACAGAAAGAGTGTGTATTGCCCTTGAAAACAGAATGATATGCTGGAAAGTCCACGATGAGTATAGTAACTTATTGGAGGCTAACATAGCAACCAAATTCCTCAGAGTAGAGGCTACATCAGGGAGAACTACTGTCAACAGGAGCCAACAAAGAAGACGAGATACAACAGTATAAAACCCAAACATAATTTACTTTCAAAACTAATAGTCGCGTTTGCCATTCGTTTTTTTATCATAAAAAATTGTTATAGGTAATCAATTCATATGTATTATGAATGAAACATGTAATGCGTACAAATTCTGTCGCTTTCGTCGTATTACGCTTTACTTAGACCTCTTTTATGCACGCGTTTTTCTCCTCTTTGAGAAAAACGCGTGCATAAAAGAGGTCTTATTGTTAAACATTGTCGCGATCAAACTTATTCGATGAATATTATAATCCGCACTGGAATAGATTTAAATTCTGGGTATAATGCTGAACTTTGTATCATAACTTTCAGCTTACTATAATATAAAAGTTATTTAAAATGGCATTTTGGATTTGTTAAACTTATTAACTTATTAATTCATAACCTGGGAGGAAGAGGAAGGCTCTAGACGTTCTTGGAATAATTATAAGTAGCCAAGTGAAAGATAATGAAATATAAATTTTATACGAGTATTAATTATTATTAGCCTATGGAAAAGTTATACTGGGTGATCGACGTAAATGGGTTGTATTGGAAACTGTGACAATTTANCCATTTTTTGCATATTTCTTTTTAATTAACATTATCTGTGACCTTAAAACAAAAAAATGCCTGATGATTTCTGCATTAACATTTGTATAAGTGCAGCATGTTAAGCAGTAGATGAAACGAAATGAATGTAGGTACCTAAATAAATCTTCAGGCTAGTATCAGTTCATTCAGATCACGCGAGAAAACTTATTACCTGTTACAACCAAATAAGCCGTACGATCCCTCGTATTTGAAACGTAGAGCTGAAAAGCGGAAGGAAGAGCAGATGAAAAGATCGTATTTAGCAGCGCGAAAGTATCTCCCGCCTTTGATAAAGCGTATTGAAATGAGAATATCCAATAATCTAATATTTCAAGGTATAACAAGTTTGCGATACAAATTTCAAACGTTCGTTTAAAATACATTTATTCTGTAGGAAGCAGAAAACCTCCTTTAGAAAAAACATGCCCCATATGTTTCTAAAGAAAAAAAATAAGTACCTAAGTAGGTATATTTATACGAAAATCACCCATACATCGAGTTGAACACTAGAAGTCGCTCGTAGATCCCTAAACGTGTATAGACAACGTCTTTTTCACAATTTTTACCCATGTTCCGAATCCAACCGTCGATCGCGTCGTAACTACCAATGAGTCCTGAACCACCACAAACACACCCAGCCAGATCTAGAAAGCCACTTTCGAGCTGGGGTACGAAAACCAGAAATCATGATATAGTACAGTCATTGAAGCTTTTCACCTACGAATTCTTTAAAACTGAACCGATCGACTTGAAATTTGGCAGATAATTAGAGAAAAGGTCAATGAACATTGACAGCGTCGATTGACGATTCCACCCTGTTGGGGGTTAACGCCCCTTCTCGTGAGTGGAAATTTTTTTTCAAAAATAAAAATAAATTTTGAACAAAAAATATTCGAAGAATTTTTTCGATAAATCAATAGTTTTTTATTTATTCACGATTGAAAATTGGAAATTTGAGAAAAAAAACAAAGTATTTTTCGCGAATAACTCAAAAACTATACATATTATTAAAAAAGTGTAATGAACAAAAATGTAGCTTATAAATAAACAAAGAAAATTGTTTTACGTCCTATACAAAGCGAAATATCCATAATAAAAATACTAGGACTAGGGATGACTTGCATCTCCCTTACTCCAGAGTAAATATTACCTATAATGCTCCAAGTCGTATTGGAGCCAAAATTTTTAATCAGCTCCCAAGTCACATAAAAGCTATTTATAATGAAAAAAAAATTAAATACGAACTTAAGCTTTATTTGACTGAACAGTGTCTTTACAGTACCGCAGATTTCTTTAAATAAACGTTTGCTGTATTATTTTATATTTATACATTGTTTTGACTTGTTCATGTATGTGTGTACGTATTCATATTTATTATTGATTTAATATGTGTGTGCATATTTTTGTATATACCTATGTATGTTTGATGATTGTTTTTTTTTTCTTCTTATACATTGCTATATGTCGTATAAGAATAAACTGTTTTTGAATTTTGAATTTTATATTTTGAAATATGTTTAGTGGAAGGGGACTTGTTTTGGGGGAATACTCGAATCGATGTATTCAACGCCAAATAACGAAAAAAGGATTAATTTTACGTGTATAACGCTCCTGGAGTTTTTTGTAGTACTCAAAAAGACCTTCAAAATGAGCACTTATAAGAGTTAATTAGAGCAAAATTGAAGGAGTTATCGTCAAATACAGATGGGTTGCTCATATTTTTTAAGGAAAGATGAGCAGTAAACGCTGTACCATTTCCATCAGAATTAAAATTAATCGTAGACCCTTTACAATTAGTTTCGTTTTAGTGTTTTTCATACGATCCTGAAGTTAGACCGGTTTAGAATGCGTATTTTTTTTATTAATGTACGGTAAAATTTGAAAACGTATTTTTCATTATTCAAAAAAAATGCCTTATTATAATAACTTTGAAACTATGAAAGATACGTAAAAAATAAAAGACAACAAAGTAGCTTTTTTTTTAACAAATATTTTGCTGCTTTTTTATTCCTATAGCATAAAAAATAAAGGAGATATCGCCGCTTGAAGTATCCATTTTAAAAAGCGACCCGTCTCGAGCCCTTCGATCCATTCCCTTTAAAAAACGAAGGAGTTAAAAGGTTTTATATGCAAACGATCTTACAGCTCTTGAAATTATCTTTAAAATGCTTTTTTGTAGGATACTATAGCTTCAAAATTAACCGAGTTATGGTAAAAAAACCAATGACATTTTTTCGGAGCAAAATAGGCTTTCTCATTTTTATATATTATATATTATATTATACAAATAAAACAAGTAAAAAAATTTAGTGTGATTATTTATATGCAGCGTAGCA
>NW_019416643.1:84813-99370 GCF_000390285.2 Anoplophora glabripennis | reverse complement strand
ATTTTTTTAGTTATTTATATTTTTTTATGTTTTTCTTGTATTAAAATGGTTTTATTAAAATTAATTCTAAAAAAAATTGAATCACTGTACCTATTTCCACCTATAATTTATATTTCTCCCATCCTGCTTATCTTGCCCCCCCTCAGCCCATTGGCTGGCGACGCCCTTGCTGCCAAATACATGCCGCAACTAGTACTAAATTACTCCAGAAATATCCAGTAAATATATAATATTTAATAATTATCCAAAATTAAAAAAATGGCATGTGTGAATATTATTAATATAAAAACACATATCTGAAATTGTAAAATACTGCAATCTTTCTAAGAATCACCTTATATTTTTATTGTTTCTTGTCAAAGACAGACGTAAAAATGTCTAAATAGAAAGATCTTACTCTTTATAGTTTTCAGGAAAAAATTTTTGAGAAAAATTGACAGACCTAAACATTTTTATAAAGATGTTTTATGTTTTATCCGAATAAATACGCCATTTCCTAACAAAAAATTAAATACTTAATAATTTTTGTCATAAATATTTTTTTTAAAACGCGAAAAGATTTCCTAACATGTTAGTCTCTACCATCTCTACACGTAAATAAAAAATAAACTCTCTAAATACCTTGTTCAGAAATCTTGTAAAACCATCAAATAAGTATACACATTATCAGTATTACTTTAATATTAAATATACAGGGTATTCTTATTACAACGGATTCTTACATAGCTTTAATAATGTCAGTAATATAAAAAATTATTTCAGATATACTTATAAGGTGACCCGGATAAATTTCGTCACATTTTTAAATCTTCCCTACACTTCTCAAAAACTTCATTTTTTCGAATTAAACACCCTGTATATCAATTAATTTCATTAGTAAATATGACAGCAAAGTGCGGTTTTTACCAGTTGCTCAAGAGTGAAAAAAAAACATTTGAAAATAATAATTTTTTTAAACTTTACGTTAAATTAGAATCAGAAATTTAACTTCCTTTCGATTTTATTGAGGTTGTTAGATTCGTATAGTTTTCAAGACATTTCCATATTTTTTGTTATAGTTCAGCATTAAAAAAAAAATAATAAAGATAGTAATTTAAATCAATGACACTTTCCACAAAAATGGATTAGATAAGGCCCCTTGATCTGTTAGCTATATCTCTCCTGAAAAAATCTGATTTGCTCTTGTGAAGATTTATAGGAATTCATCGCCTTCCAATATGCCAAATCGACAAGGAGACAGAGACAATACATATTACATCCAAAGTTTTTGATAGTATTGTTGTGAACTTTTAGAAACGTTTCCAAAATGATAGATTTTATGCACAATTATTACTGTTGATCTTTTTAGTGTTTTTCTAATAATTTTGTATTTTTTACATATTTTATTTGTATTTTTAACGCCATGTGCTGTTTGCATATTCATATAACTATTCTTCCAATATTTAGGTAGATTTTATGTTAAATGATCTTCAAAGATCTCTATTATATGACATGGATTTTTTAAAGTGTAAACAAGAAAAATATAAAGAACCGTAAATATCATATATAAGATATATAGTCTATTTACGATACATTTCCAATGGCGTCACAGTGCGAAATGGTACAGTGTTGCCAGGTTGTAAATTTTATCTGGATATTTAAGAAAAATTATTTTTGATAGCGAATCCAGTTTATTAAAATTGTGGCGNCGTTGAGAAATGAGGTTAAGTTGGTCGCTATAAGCTACTCCCTACGCCCAATGTGTCAGAGCCAACTTCGACCACGTTTTTATTTGAACGCTCGTTATTATACATATATTATATTATACAAATAAAATAAGTAAAAAAATTTAGTGTGATTATTTATATGCAGCGTAGCAATTTTTTTAATGATTGATTATATTGAAAAATCGATTATAATAAAAATATTTTACATTAATATTGGTAAAAGTGTACTTTATAAGAGTTGAAAATGGCAAAAGTAAAATATTCTTTCACAACAAAACAATATAAAGAAATTTTTATTTCAAAATATTGCACAATTATAGCATTCCAAGATTTAAAACATAATTTTTTTATCATTTTTTATAATCAGCACAGAGGTGATTTATAAGGGTTGAAAAGTGTTATGAGATACAAATTCTATCATAAGCAATGAGGGAATTTTTATTTTAAATAATTGCACCGTTAAAGCATTCCAAGCTTTTAAAAAGTAATTTTTTATCATTTTTGTCAATACAGGGGTGGTTTTTAGGAGTTGAAAGGGAAAAATTCTTTTATTAGCTAAAGTATAAGGTAACTTTTATTTTAAGTAATTGCACGATTTAATCATTAAATCATCTTTAAAAAGTAATTTTATATTATTATTTTTTGCATAGGGGTAGTTTTTAAGGGTTAAAAAAAGGTCGAAAAGATCAAATATATCATAAAACATGTTCGAGAAGATGGAACAATATTTAATATTTGTGCTTGAACAGGATTTTTATCAATAAAATGCTTAAAACTTTATTTTATCAATTTTTTTCACTTAGGAGTAGTTTTTACCCCTAAAAAACAAAAAGCGACAATCGGGCTTATGTCACTTTTGAATTTGAGCCTAAGATGAGCCTTATTCTAAATTTTCATGCAAATCCATGCAGTGCTTAGCCAAACCCAGAAACCTTTTTGAAAACCTCAGTACAAAATGCCATCGAGAGAGTGTACTACAAGTTACAGGTAACAAAAAGAGTGTGTATTGCCCTTGAAAACAGAATGATATACTGGAAAGTCCACGATGAGTATAGTAACTTATTGGAGGCTAACATAGCAACCAAATTCCTCAGAGTAGAGGCTACATCAGGGAGAACTACTGCCAACATAGAAGACGAGATACAACAGTATAAAACCCAAACATAATTTACTTTCAAAACTAATAGTCGCGTTTGCCATTCGTTTTTTTATCATAAAAAATTGTTATAGGTAATCAATTCATATGTATTATGAATGAAATGCGTACAAATTATGTCGCTTTCGTCGTATTACGCTTTACTTAGACCTCTTTTATGCACGCGTTTTTCTCCTCTTTGAGAAAAACGCGTGCATAAAAGAGGTCTTATTGTTAAACATTGTCGCGATCAAACTTATTCGATGAATATTATAATCCGCACTGGAATAGATTTAAATTCTGGGTATAATGCTGAACTTTGTATCATAACTTTCAGCTTACTATAATATAAAAGTTATTTAAAATGGCATTTTGGATTTGTTAAACTTATTAACTTATTAATTCATAACCTGGGAGGAAGAGGAAGGCTCTAGACGTTCTTGGAATAATTATAAGTAGCCAAGTGAAAGATAATGAAATATAAATTTTATACGAGTATTAATTATTATTAGCCTATGGAAAAGTTATACTGGGTGATCGACGTAAATGGGTTGTATTGGAAACTGTGACAATTTAGTATCTTATTTCTTACTTCATTTGACAGGATTTGTTTGACACCTCAATAAAGTAAAAACATTTTGAAGGTCCGCAAATTAAAAAAAAACATTTTCGTACTCGCTTTATTTTGGTTAAAAAGTTTTATATTTAACTATAACACACCCTGTACAGTGTGTTCATGCGGCTTTTAAAAATATGCTCAAGGTTGTTCAATTTAAACATTTTATTTAATTAATAATAATAATAATAGTTATTTATGTACCTAGGGAATTATAAGGGCCTTAATTACCGATGGCAAAGTTTGCGTCCCGAGGGCGTCCCGCCCGAGGGACAGCAATTGCCTGAGGTTATTAAGGCTCATTAATTCCCGTGGTACATAGATAATTTTATTTCTGACCGATTTCAATAAAATATTGTTTATTTTTAAAACGGAAAAAATGTACCAATTTATTACCTTCNCTAACACTAAACATTACCTACACTGAACATTACCTACCATCGAAAAACTCTTGCAAACTATAAAAAACTTTTCTCGTAAGATAGTCCTTTAAGGACCTTTTAAAAATTGATATGTTATCAATATGTTTTATCGAGGTAGGCAACATATTAAAAATTTTCAAACCCAAATAACTGGGAGAGTTGTATGTTAATACATATTTACAAGGCGGTACGTGAAAATTGTCCTTAGACCTTGTATTCTTTTGGTGAATAGATGTATTTAAAATAAAATTTCTTTTATTCTTAAAAACAAAAACACAGAGCTCGAACAAATATAGACCAAACACAGTTAAAATTTTAAAATTTTTAAACAATTCTCTACAGGAATAATTAACAGGTACACCAGCGAGACATCTAATAATGCGTTTCTGTGCTACAAACACGTCCATAGTGTGAGCACTTGATCCCCAAAAGCATATGCCATATCGCAACCTTGAGTATACTTGTGCATGGTAAACCATGGTAAGGTGCTCTTGAGAGAGGAGGGTGCGTATATTTCTTAATAAGAAACAAAGCGAATTCAGTTTAGAAGCTAATTGAACACAATGCTCTTTCCAACCGACTGATCATTGCATACATAGTGAATTTTGCATCAGTGGTAAGAGAATCCATTTCATTTGTGTTCATTACTTGTGTGTATTTCAAAATATCAATTTACAAAAACCGCTGACTTTAGAGATATGGTATGTTATACAAAAAGTGTTCAGAATTTACCGTATAATTAAAAAATTTAATAATATACAGAGAGTTCCATTAAAAAAAATCAATGATAAACGCACTGTAGAAATGTCACCAAGCGAGGCCACTGAACTTCAGTAATTTGATGAGACAAAACGTCATAAAACCAAATGTTTGTTATCCGAAATTCTTATAAAACCAGGAAATTATTCGAAAAACAGGGTAGATAGAAATGTATCCGATATATTTTATTCCCTCGATTGAATCGATGCAATGAACTGGGTGAAATTAAATATTGAAAGGAAAGGTCACTCTACGGCGGGGAACTGGGGTGTAAAGTAAAACCGTGAACGTTTCTCTAATTTGTGACCGAAATTAAATTAAACAAAGGAAGCTGTTCTTTAAAGACAAATGTGCTTAAAATTTCATTCGCGCAATTTCCACCAAACGCCGGCGGAAAGGAATATAATTTCCTTGAGAGAATGAACGGTTTTCCCTTAATTAATTAGATTTATAAAAACGTAGTCGCGGAAAGAATTGATTAAAATTAAAAAGTTGTTATAATAACCAAGGATACGATAATTTGGATATTATGAAGCTCGTTTTTCGTGTCATAACTTTTGGAGTTTCAACCAGGGGTTTAAAGCTTATATAACACTATTCAAAAAGTTTTAAAAAGTCAAAAGTTTTTAATGTAATGATCCCTAGATGTCTATATTTTAGTTTGTTCTTTATTGATTCACAACTGTATTTCATAATATCTAGGTAGGTATGCAAGAAGTATTTAACCTCACAATTGTTGCAGGAAACAACTCCTCTGACCCTCCCCCCTAGAAATTCGAAAAAAGTACAAAAATTTTCTAAAGCCAAGAAAATATTAAATTGGCAATTTTTAATAAAATATTTTGTTTACTTGAACTTTAATTTTGAAAATTACTACACTATTTTTAAAAAAACAATAATTATAATAAATTAGTATAAATATTTGTTTACAAAATAATTTAAAAATATAAAATTTTATGTTAAAAAGTAATACATTTCCATGTTTCAAAAATTTAGCTCTGGAATTTTAAATAAAAAAAAAATAAGTTTTTGTCTATCGGAATGAGACTAAAAGTTTAGCAGTGCAACTAAATATATGTAACGTTTATTTTTGACAACTATGAAGATTTTATTAATAAAGTGGTCGACAAATTTAAAAAAAAAAATCCGAGAAAATTGTGTTTCACCTAATTTTCGTTGAATTTCTCTATTTTTTTAGTTATTTCTGCTTTTTTATGTACTAAAAAGGTTTTATTAAAAATATTTCTAAAAAAAAATTAATTCACCGTACCTATTTCTACCTATAATTTATATTTCTCCCACCCTNATTATTATTATAAGTGGTGCAGCAATTACAAATCACGCCTCTTATACCGGTAAGTGCCATTTTCAGGTTCCTGTTCATAATAATTTATTAACAACTCCACCATTTTTTAAGCACGACTTGATAAAGGTTTCGGCATGGTAATGCTTTGCACTACACACCGATAATTTATTAGTTGTGAAAAAAACTTCTTCGGTCAATTCCAGTACACAAAATCACAGGAAAGTAACGAAAATGTCGACACCATTTTTATTCGGAGCCTGGCTAATGTCGCAAAAAAGTTAAAACATGGTCCAGAGGTCTTGAGATGGCAGTAATTCCAAAGTGCACAATACATTTTGTACGTGACTTATTTCGCTAGTAGACGAGTCGACAAAATTCATATCGAGCAATATGACAACGAATTTACATAAAATAAAGATTCTTATTATGCAAATCAGTCTGAAAAACAGCGGCGCTAAACTAAATGTGCGACTACTCTTTCGTTTTTTTGATGAAAATGCATGAAACAAAGTTTGTTCGAAAGGGGGTGCTTCAAACTTTCCTTCTATGTGCTATTTTACAGGGGAAAATAATTGCTTCCTTAAGGAACTATGTGGGACCACCGCAAGTAGAGCTTAGTTGGCAGTCGAACTTTGAGCTTTTTTACAAAGTTAGTGGGACAAGCAATCAACTAAAACAAATTGAACAGGACCGTCTTTACAAGGTATGAGGCCCTAGGCCCAAGTATCGATGGGGCCCCCAGTAAACGTAGACTTACCTTTGATACAATAAAAAAAAAGTTGATAATTAAAGGAAGTTTAAAGATAAATAATTATCGGACTGTTGAAAGACCAATAATTATTAACGATAGGCATTTGAAAATACGCTAATTGTTTTTTTTAATCACGAGACATCGATTTAAAAAAATCATCAAAATCGGACCTCTAGAAGCTGAGATATTAAAAATGTTTAAGCGCGTTGCGGTTTTGAACTCGCCGATTCAATTTCGAGCAGGCCAAAGCGGCCGCGCTCTCTGCTTTCCCCACCATAAATAACTTTAAACACGTTTTAAAGTCGGTTGCCAATGAAAAAAAGTATTGCAAACTTAGACCTGCTAAGTACTCGGAATACCAAAGGTATTTTTCGAAAAATTAGCCCGGATGTCACGGTACATTTAGTGTAAATGACGGTTAACTACGTAATTAATTGACCAATCGAACTGGTTTTTTTAAAGAAGCGTCTTTCCAAGAACTTGTAAAACCTATTTTAAAAAATTCGATTTGGTTGAGTATTCACAAAGTTATTTTAATTGTTTAAGTACAAAAATTCGACCAATGTTTAAACAAGCGCCAGAGCTCTCCTAATTGACGGATTCGAATTTTTCATAAAGTGTTTGAAAGCTTGAGAGTCCTTCAATATGTGGTTGAATTTTCAAAGATCTAAGAGCCCTGGTTTTTGCTGTGCAAAATTTTGAAAATTTGCAATTTTTTTTTCAAAATCTGGATTGCAAAATTATTATGCAAAATCTATCAAACCGATGTTGATAAAATTTGATGTGATGATTCTACATAACATGAAGATTTCTTTAGCCAAGTATGAAGGTCCTATACCCAATTTAAAGACCCCAAAAAAATTTCCTAAAAAGTAATGTTTTTTAACCCCAATTTTGGCGATTTTTTAGATTTTTACAATAATAATCATGATTCATTCGATTTGTAACTAGTCATATTTTGTAAAAAATTTAATTACAAACATTTTTTCCGCTTCCATTTTCGCCTAAAATCAACTCTTGAAAAGATACATAATTAAATAGGAAGAAAAATATGACATTTTTCGATTTTTTTTAACATATTGTGCCGTCAAAAGTTAAGTCCACGTTTTTCTATGCGTATAGAAAAATTTTCATTTCTAGCGGTATTTGAAAGCCAAAAAGCCAAAAAGCCAAAAATCTCCGTGGATATACGATTCACTCAAATATGGACTTTTTGAAACAGATACCGTCTGGACTATAAACAATTTTATGCTGTACAACTTTGGTCCTTTGTATATTTGTGAAATTCCTAATACTTTTCAAGGTATTCACGAAATAAGTTTTTTGCAGATTTCCGGCCATTGCTAGAATTTTCTCGGTTCGCTCCCGTGCAGAACAATTATTTTCCTCATAAAAAAACTATCAAAAAACTAACCACATGCAAAAAATTGTACACTTCAGAATTAATGCCATCTTTAAGTACAATTTAGGGCGATTGGACTAACAATAAAAATTCATAGCTTGACGAAAGTTAACGTGATACAGAGCAGGAATTTAGAAATTTCTACCGGCTGCACTATAAATTACTAAATGTGACGTCATTGCAAATTTATCGCAAAAATACTTTGGACCCCAATATTCCATACTAAAATCGAAAGTATATTAAATTTTGCATAATGTTTTCCATGATACAAACCTTGTAACTTCTAACACTTTTAATTATTATTTTTCTACATATTTATGTTACATTTAGTTTTAGAGATATTCGATATTCTGTAGACTTCTAGAGATAAACCTCTAATTAAAAAAAAGCGTTGAAGAACCCTAAATTAAAAAAAAAAACAAAGATTGCATGCAGTAGAAGAGACCATCTTAAACAGGACACCCTGCATGATGACAAAAATAAAAAAATGACTTACCGAAACTTGGGTTGTTTTTTTCCTGGTGAGCGGAACTCGCGCTGTGGCACCGCTGCGACTGAGCACTCTGTATATCTCGAACCGCCGCGGAGAAGGGCCAGAATGTCACTATCCGCGGGTACTTATATCCGAAGTTTTACGCGCTGCCGTGGAAGGGAGTATCGATAAGGGCCGGCGACTTGTTGCACTTCGAGGGTGGCCACAGGCTCGGTATTGCCTTCCCCCACCTGTAGATTTCCACCACCTACCGCCACGTCGCCGTGTTGTTTGTGAAAATAGTGGCCGACACGTCGAAATTAACGTCGACGGCTAAGGCTGCCCTTAAACAGGCAATAATCCACACGGATTGGGAGAAAACTGCAATTATCGGGGTCACGTATAAAGTCCATGCGTTGAAAATGGTGTATGGTAAAGAGTGGAAAACGTTTTAACGTCACTATGGTCCCAAAGTAAATTAACGTCTTTATTGTGTAACGTGAAAGATGAAGTCGGGTCGTAAAGGCTAAGTATCCCATTTATACCTTAAAAACCCAACTAACAAAAACCCAAACAAACATACAAAATGTTAGCCTCACTAGGCTATATGTTCATGTATTTTGACGTGCTAAATCCGAATCCTTTGTTAGTTTTACTTCAGCACCCACAGCATTGGAGTAAATTACTAAAAATGATCGAAAATCCCAAAAACTACTTAAATCGAAAAGATATCCGATCCAACTCCAAATCATTAAACCTTCAGAAATATTGTAAGACGTCATCGAGAAACCGATCAAATCATTCCCGTTCATGTTCATCCAGTTCAACAATCAACAACTTCTATTTCTTGATCCTGCCGCTCATTCAATTTTCGCAGATTATTCGTCAATACAGAGTTGGAGATACACTGCGTCCCAAACAAGCAACAGCAAGGAACAGCAAGATATCTAGATTAATACCTCTTAGGTAAAGTTCAGATCTACTTCAGAAAATACATTCCTTTTGTCATTTTTTGACGTGTAAACAAATGTTTACATTTACCCCCCACAAGACTGGAAACTATCTAGAGAGTGTCCAGTGCACAAGAAGGTCAGTAAGAATGAATTGGTTAATTACAGGCCAATTTCTATTATTTGCAATTTCTCCAAAATATTTGAGATTCTGTTACATGACTTTTTATACAGATCCTGAAGTCTATACCGACTTCACTAAAGCTTTTGACAGACTCGACCACGACCTGTTGCTGTACGAACTAGATGGGTTTGGTGGCTTTAAATCGCACAAGTTTCATCAAATATCTGGTGTGCCTCAAGGATCTATACTCGGACCCTTACTTTTTGTTCTTTTTGTAAACGACATCATGGTTGATCTACAAGTACACCATTTAATGTATGCAGATGACTTTAAGCGATTTTGAGAAATAAACACCATTGCCGACTTCTATATGTTACAGAATGCGCTTAATGTCATTAGTTTGTGGTGACTAAATAATAATTTAATACCAAAAAAAAAAAATCTGTAGGTACTACTCGATTATAAATTGGATAATATAATATTGCATATACCCGATTACATAAAAAACCTTGAAGTTACATTTGACCCTACATTATCTTTTACAAAACATATAGGCATAATTGCGTCATCTGCTTTCAAGAATATGGGGTTCATAATAAGGAATTCCAAAGGCTTTATCAGTATTTCTACACTACGATTGCTCTACACTAGGTACCTTTATTCGTTAATTAGAATATGCATCAATAGTTTAGAACCCAATTTTTGCTAATCAAATTGCAACTTTGGAGTACAGCGTAGGTTTATGAAATCAGCTGTGTACTTATTGGATGGTACATATCCCCCTCAGGGTTTTCCGCATGATCTGTTACTTGAGCGTTTCAATATTCATGCCCTTGCTAAAAGAAGATCTATTTTTCAAGTAATGTTTTTGTATAAAGTCCTACATAACATTTTGGATTGTCCAGGTTTTTAAGATTTTAAGTAATATTGATATCAAAGTACCGCGACTATCAGCTAGAAGTAATAATGTTTTTAGTCTTCCCGCAGCACGTAGTAACATCCTAGTAGCATCACTATTGTATCAAATTGTTTCCAAGTACAGTAAGATAGAATATAATGATATAAAAAATGCTTTACTTATGTAGTCATATCTGTCTTTTATAGTTTGTTGCCTTTTTATTTTGTTCTTTATATCTGCGTTATTTGTCAGTTTGTACTATTCTCTATTTTTTCATAGTTAACTTTTATCTCTTTTAACTTTTTTTATATTTTATCACTACTTAACATATCCTTTTATTGGGCATCGCCTGTTGTATTTTAAATAAATAAATAAAAGATTCCCCCCATTTTTTAAAATTGCAGAGTATGATTCGTGATTCGTCATTTGAAAGATAATTTCATTAATTTCATTTTCTTTGCAGTAATGTAAAGTTTTCTGGGAAATTTTAAAAAACGAAGAAGTTGCAGCAATTTTTTAACTGAATCGACATTAAGCCCAAATTCATAGATCTCACTAAAGTTCCACTCACTCTTATCTCATACTAAACTCACCCTAATCGTATTTCAATGAATCACTTAAATCGTACTCAAATCCCCCTCACAAATGAGTGATATGTTAGTGACATATTAGTGGTGTCTGACGTGAGCTTATATGTTTCTAATTTATTAATTTTGTGGTTTCATAATATTGTAGCAGTATATTTTACAAATAATTAAGTCCAGGTATTCAATAAAGGTGTACTATAAATAAATTATAATTATTTTTTAGAAATTAGTTCTGTTACATACGTCATAAACGATTGCTTGTCACTCATTCTACTCTGTACGAGGTACATAGGGCAAATGAACAAAATATGAATTATTATTACTTGGGATATCATGGTTTATAGTACAGTCATTGAAGCTTTTCACCTCCGAATTCTTTGAAACTGTACCGATCGGCTTGAAATTTGGGAGATAATTAGAGAAAAGGTCAATGAACATTAGTGACATAGCGCCGATTGACGCTTCCACCCTGTTGGGGGTTGACATCCCTTCTCGGGGGTGGATTTTTTTTTTAAATAACGCTGGTAATCAATAGAGAATCAAATTTTGAGCACGATTGCAAACTTGGAATTTTGAGTGAAAAAAAAACATTTTTTTCAAAGTATTTTTCGCGAATAACTCAAAAACTACGCATTCTATTAAAAAAAGTGTAATGAACAAAAATGTAGCTTAAAAATAAACAAAGAAAATTATTTTTTAAAAAGTGCTGTACGTCCTATTCAAAGCGAAATATGATTAGTGGAAGGGGACTTGTTTTGGGGGGAATACTCGAATCGATGTATTCAACGTCAAATAACGGAAAAAGGATTAATTTTACGTGTATAACGCTCCTGAAGTTTTTTGTAGTACTCAAAAAGACCTTCAAAATGAGCACTTATAAAAGTTAATTAGAGCAAAATTAATTGAAGGAGTTATCGTCAAAAACAGATGGGTTGCTCATATTTTTTAAGGAAAAATGAGCAGTAAACGCTGTACCATTTCCATCAGAATTAAAATAAATCGTAAACCCTTTACAATTTGTTTTGTTTTAGTGTTTTTCTTACGATCCTGAAGTTAGACCGGTTTAGAATGCGTATTTTTTTAATAATGTACGGTAAAAGTTGAAAACGTATTTTTCATTATTCAAAAAAAATTGCCTTATTTATATAATAACTCTGAAACTATGAAAGACGCGTAAAAAATTATAGACAACAAAAATGTCAACAAATATTTTGCTTTTTTTATTCATATAGCATAAAAAATAAAGGAGATATCGCCGCTTGAAGTATCTATTTTAGTGAAAAAACGACCCGTCTCGAGCCCTTCGATCCTTTCCCTTTAAAAAACGAAGGACTTAAAAGGTTTTATATCGATCTTACAGCTCTTGAAATTATCTTTAAAATGCCTTTTTGTACGATACTATAGCTTCAAAATTAACCGAGTTATGGTAAAAAAACCAATGACATTTTTTCGGAGCAAAATAGNGTATCTTGACGTGCTAAATCCGAATCCTTTGTTAGTTTTACTTCAGCACCCACAGCATTGGAGTAAATTACTAAAAATGATCGAAAATCCCAAAAACTACTTAAATCGAAAAGATATCCAAATCGTCCAATTTCAAATCATTAAACCTTCAGAAATATTGAAAGACGTCTTCGAGAAACTGATCAAACCCAGCAATCAGTGTTAGATTAATACAGAAGCAGACAGTTGTTCCTAAAGTACAGTGAACAGAGTAGGTAATCTCGGAACAATCAGTCCCTTTCAGCGAGTTCAACCTTCTATCTCTTGATCCTGCCTCTCATCATCAATTTTCGCAGATTATTTGTCAATACAGAACAGGAGATACGCTGTTTCCCAAACAAGCAACAGCAAGGAACAGCAAGATATCTAAATTAATAGATAGTCTTAGGTAAAGTTCAGATGGACAGAAAATACATTCCTTTTGTCACTTTTTGACAAATAAACAAATGTTTACATTTACCTCTCTACCCCCACGAGATTCCCCCATTTTTTTAAATTACACAATATGGTTCGTGATACGTCATTTGAAAGATAATTTAATTAATTTCATTCTCCTTACACTAATGTAAAGTTTTCTGGAAAATTTTAGAAAACAAAGGGGTTACAGCAATTTTTTAACTGAATCGACATTAACCTCAAATTCATAAATCTCACTAAAACTTCCACTCACACTCATCTCATACTAAACTCAACCTAATCGTATTTCAATGAATCACGTAATAGTCCAGGCGGGATCGGTTTTAAAAAGGGTATACTTGGGTAAAACGCATATGATCGGAGATTTTTGCTTTAACGGCTTCTAAATAACATCAGAAATGATAATATTTCTATGCAAATAGAAAAAAACGTGGGCTTAATTGTTATTGCAAAAAGTATAAAAAAATTGCAAAAAAAATCATTTTTTTCTTGGATTTCTCGCCGACAACATCGCAATTATTCATTTTAGACAAAAATGGAAGAGGAAAAAAGTTTCGTAATTAAATTTTGATCAAGATAGAGTTAGTTGCAATTCGAAAAAATAATTATTGTTATTGCAAAAATCGGAAAAATCATTTAAAAAATTGCAAAATATGCTAGTTTATTTGTCAATTTTTTTCAGACACTTAAATAATACCTAGGATCTTCATACTTTTTCCAATTAAACTTCTTAGTGCATAGAATCATCACACCAAACTTCATCCAATTCGGTTCGATAGTTTTTACTTAATACCTAATTGATTATTTTTTTTAAACCAAGATATTTTCAAAATCAAATTTGTAAAAATCTAAAGCCTTTGGATACTTGAAAATTTCACCACAAAAAGAAGAGCTCTCAAGCTTTAAAATGCTTTTTAAAAAATTCAAATCGGACGCTTAGGTGAGCCGTGGTGATTGTTTAAACATTTTCGCAATTTTCGCGCTTATAAACATTTGCAATAATTTAATATTTTTTTCAATTTCTTTTTATTTTAAAATATAGTTTAAAAGTACTCGGAAAGACGAGTACTTTAAAAAAAAAACTGATGATCCACCACAAAACTATAAGAGTATAGGGCTGTTTTTTGAACTAATAGGTTTGTCATTCCGAGTACTGTCCAAATATAAATTTTCAAAATTTTCAATCACGGGCATCCCATTTAAAATGTCACTCAAAGATATTCAAGACCGCGTGAAATCAATGAGGCATCAGTGGTGGGAGGAGCAAACACAGAGCTACTCCGATCTAAATTCTCGAGTTCAAAACTGCGACGCTCGGAAAAATTTCACTTATCTCAGCTTCTAATGGATCAATTTCGATGATATTTTTTTAAATCGATGTCTCACAACTTAGAAAATTCAATTATCATATTTTCAACTACCTTTTATTATTAATTATTGGACTTTTGACATGCCGATAAACAGTTACTTTAAAAAATGATTAATTTATTATGTTTATTTATTTACTAT
>NW_019416643.1:46996-83672 GCF_000390285.2 Anoplophora glabripennis | reverse complement strand
TGTCTCGAGCACTTCGATCCTTTCCCTTTAAAAAACGAAGGACTTAAAAGGTTTTATATGCAAACGATCTTACAGCTCTTGAAATTATCTTTAAAATGCTTTTTTGTAGGATACTATAGCTTCAAAATTAACCGAGTTATGGTAAAAAAACCAATGACATTTTTTCGGAGCAAAATAGGCTTTCTCATTTTTATATATTATATATTATATAAATAAAATAAGTAAACAAATTTACTGTTATTATTTATATGCAGCGTAGCAATTTTTTTATGATTGATTATATTTAAAAATCGATTATAATAAAAACATTTTACATTAATTAGTTTATAAGAGTTGAAAATGGCAAAAGTAAAATATTCTTTCATAAACAATATAAGGGAATTTTTATTTTAAATTATTGCACAATTATAGCATTCCAAGATTTAAAACGTAATTTTGTATCATTTTTTAGCATAGGAGTGATATAAGTGTTCAAAAGTGTTATGAGATACAAATTCTTTCATAAGCAATGGGGGAATTTTTATTTTTAAATAATTGCACCGTTCCACCGCATTCCAAGCTTTCAAAAAGTAATTTTTTATCATTTTTTTCAATACAAGGGTGGTTTTTAGGGGTTGAAATAGAAAAATTATTTTATTAGCTATAAGTTAAGTTTTATTTTAAATAATTGCACGAATTAATCATTCCAAATCTTTAAAAACTTATAATTATTTTTCGCATAGAGGTAGTTTTTAAGGGTTAAATAAAAAATAGAAAAGATCAGATATATCATAAAACATGTTCGAGAACATGGAACATTATTTAATCTTTGTGTTTGAACAAGATTTTTATCAATAAAATGTTTAAAACTTAATTTTTTCAATTTTTTTCACTTAGGGGTAGTTTTTGCCCCTAAAAAACAAAAAGCGTCAATCGGGCTTATGTCACTTTTGAACTTGAGTCTAAGATGAGCCTTATTCTAAATTTTCATGCAAATCCATGCGGTTTCAAAGAATTCGGAGGTTACAACTGATTTTCAGATTCAATGACTGTACTATTATGTGGGAATCGTTTTTACCTGGATAATTAATTAGGCCTTTTGACTTTCATTATTTATTATTTAAATGTAATTTATTATGTATATCAACGTGAGTTATTCACATTCAAAATAAAAAAATACTGTGACATTACGTTTTCAGTGATGACATATTTTTGGTAATACATATTTGAGTAGCCAACTGTTCCCTTATCTAGTAATTTGTGGTTTGATGCACACTCAGTCAGAAGTCAGTCACTCATTAAACACATTTCCGAATACCAGAATACCAGAATTGAGAATGAGATGAGGCTACCCTAAGTTAATTGAAGTATAAGTTTGATATGAGTGAAAGGTTAGTATAGATTTAGGGAAGTCTTTGAATTCGGCCCTAAATATTTAATAAAATCTGGCTCTAAATGAAAGGCGAAGAATAACAATTTTGATGATGAGAGGATATGGCGATCTCAAAAGGATCAAGTGGTTCATTTATTTAATGATACGCCAGTATCAAAATCAACTGTGTGCAGAACAATACAAATGTTTGAAGAAACTGGAAGCGCGAAAGACAAGCCCCGATCAGGGCGCCGAAGAACTGAGACTAATGACAATAACGCTGTTGAAGTATTGCATAGTTTTGTGGAAGATCCTTATACTTCTGTGCGTAAGGAGAACATGACGCAAGTAGTAGATCATCTATTTGCCGAATTTTAAAAACAAACTCTTATAAACCTTACAAAATACATTTACTGCAAGTGTTAAGTGAAGGATCGAAGGCTTGATTTCTGTGAAACAATTTTTCCAACGAACGTATTTTCACTGTTAATGGTTTAGTCAATCGTAACAATTTGAGGTATTGAAGTGATCAAAATCCTCACTGGATGAGAGAAGAACACACTCAGAGACCTCAAAAAATTAATACGTGATGGGCTGGTATCATTGGTACTACCATTATTGGTCCGTTTGTAATTGATGGTAACTAAATGACCAAAAGTACGAACAAATGTTACTTAATGAAATTGTACCAGCTTTACAAAACTTAGACAGAATATGGTTCCAGCAGGACACCTCATTTTGCTTTTGGAGTTCGGCAANGAAAAAAAATAAATTGTGAATAATTATAATTTAAATTTTTTCATTTACTTTTAAAATATTTATCTAATTTTTTGGATACTTCAATAAACAGTACACACCTTTCATGATTTTTCAAATTTTAAACTATTTATTTCTATTTTTATTTACATTTAATCTAATCTAATTCTTCTACTAGTTGGTAATTTTTTACATGCCTCATCAGTATTATCACAATCTATTTCGTCGTCGATTTCCTCGTCCTGCAATTGCAAAATATCATTTTCTAACGACTCTGAAATCTGATTGTCGAGAAACTTTCACTGTTTTGTAAGCATTTTTACACATTTGCCCTTGGCAATGGGTGCAATACTCAGAGCATTTTTGAACTCGAGAATTCAGTTCGGAGTAGCTGTGTGTTTGCTCCCCCCACCGGTCTTGAATATCTTTGAGTGACATTTTAAATGGGACGCCCGTGATTGCAAATTTTGAAAATTTATATCTGGAAAGTACTCGGAAAGACAAACCTATTATTTCAAAAAACAACATTTGTACCCTTATAGTTTTGCTGTAAATAAGGGTTAACTTTAACGGGCTATAACTCCGAAAATAATGGGCGGATCAACAGTTTTTTTTTAATACTCGTCTTTCCGAGTACTTTCATACCATATTTTAAAATAAAAAAAATTTGAAAAAAACATTAAATTATTGCAATTGTTTATAAGCGTGAAAATTGCGAAAATATTTAAACAATCACCACGGCTCACCTAAGCGACCGTTTTGAATTTTTCAAAAACCATTTTAAAGCTTGAGAGCTCTTTTTTTGTGGTGAAATTTTTAAGTATTCAAAGGCTTCAGATTTTTAGAAATTTGATTTTTAATTTTTTTTAATTTTAAAAGAAAATTAAACAATTAGGTATTATGTAAAAACTATCGAACCGAATTGGATGAAATTTGTTGTGATGATTCTATGCACTAAGAAGTGCAGAAGTGTGAAGTTATTCAAGTGTCTGAAAAAAAATGACAAATAAACTAGCATTTTTGCAATTTTTTAAATGATTTTTCCGATTTTGCAATAACAATAGTTATTTTTTCGAATTGCAACTTTATCTTGATCAAAATTTAATTACGAAACCTTTTTCCTCTTCAATTTTTGTCTAAAATGAATAGTTGTGAAGTTGTCGACGAGAAATCCAAGAAAAAAATGAATTTTTAGCTATTTTTTATACTTTTTTGCAATAACAATTAAGCCCACGTTTTTTTTTATTTGCATAGAAATATTATCATTTCTGATGTTATTTAGAAGTCGTTACAGCAAAAATATCCGAACATATGCGTTTTACCCAACCCGAAACAGATACCGCCTGGACTATAAATCGTACTCAAATCCCCCTCACAAATGAGTGATATGTTAATGACATATTTGTGGTGTCTGACATGCGCTTATATGTTCCTAATTTATTAATTTTGTGGTTTCAGAATATTGTAACAGTATATTTTACAAATAATTAAGTCCAAGTATTCAATAAAAGATATTCTGCACGTGAACGCTATATAAATTATAATTATTTTTTAGAAATTGCTTCTGTTACATACGTCATAAACGATTGCTTGTCACTCATTCTACTCTGTATGAGGTACATAGGGCAAATGAACTAAATATGAATTATTATTACTTGGGATATCATGGTTTATATTATGTGAGGATCGTTTTTACCTGGATAATTAATTAGGCCTTTTGATTTTCATTATTTATTATTTAAATGTCATTTATTATGTATATTTTCAACGTGCGTTATTCAAATTCAACATAAAGAAATACTGGTGACATTTTTGGTAATATTTGAGTAGCCAACTGTTCCCTTATCTAGTACTTTGTGGTTTGATGCACACTCAAGTTAGTCATTCATTTATACACATTTCCGAATACCAGAATTGAAAAATGAGATGAGGCCACCCTAAGTTAAGTGAAGTATAAGTTTAATATGAGTGAAAGGTTAGTATAGATTTAGTGAAGTCTCTGAATTCGGCCCTAAATATTTAATCAAATCTGGCTCTAAGTGAAAGGCGAAGAATAACAATTTTGATGATAAGAGGATATGGCGATCTCAAAACGTCATTCGATCAAGTGGTTCATTTATTTAATGATACACCAGTATCTAAATCAACTGTGTGCAGAACAATACAAAGGTCTGAAGAAACTGGAAGCGCGATCAGGGCGCCGAAGAACTGAAACTAATGACAATATCGCTGTTGAAGTATTGCATAGTTTTGTGGAAGATCCTTATACTTCTGTGCGTAAGGAGAACATGACGCAAGTAGTAGATCATCTATTTGCCGAATTTTAAAAACAAACTCTTATAAACCTTACAAAATACATTTACTGCAAGTGTTAAGTGAAGGATCGAAGGCTTGATTTCTGTGAAACAATTTTTCCAACGAACGTATTTTCACTGTTAATGGTTTAGTCAATCGTAACAATTTGAGGTATTGAAGTGATCAAAATCCTCACTGGATGAGAGAAGAACACACTCAGAGACCTCAAAAAATTAATACGTGATGGGCTGGTATCATTGGTACTACCATTATTGGTCCGTTTGTAATTGATGGTAACTAAATGACCAAAAGTACGAACAAATGTTACTTAATGAAATTGTACCGGCTTTACAAAACTTAGACAGAATATGGTTCCAGCAGGACACCTCATTTTGCTTTTGGAGTTCGGCAATTCCTGGATCAAATATTCCCGAATGGATGGATTGGGAGAAGAGGTGATATTGAATGGCCAGCACGCTCTCCTGATATAACACCCCTAGATTACTTCTTTTGGGGACATTTAAAAAATAATGTTTATAAAACAAAGCCATTAAATATAGACGAATGAAGAACATAATATTTGAGGAATCGCAAGAAATTACTAGAGAAACTATAATAAACGTTGTGAAGTCATTCGTCGTTCTACTATAGATTGGGATACTGGCAAATTGAGGGTGGGAGTGGGAAATTGATTCGAAAATTCATTAGTAATGATCTAATAAAAGACATACAAAAAATTTAGGAGAGGGAGGAAAATGTTTACTAACCGTTCCTTTCTTTAAGGTAAGAATTAATGGCGTGGCCCCCATCAAAATTATAAGCCGATTAGTTCAAAGGTAGGGGTATTTTTCGCAGTTCTTTTAGTCCAATTACTATGTCATATTTTCGACAAATTCGAGAAGTAAATTCGGAATATCTGGTCTAAAATCACATGGGATTCATAAATAGCAACAATTTTATTCAAATTGTTTATAAGCGAACAACGCACGGTTTTTTAATGCACAATTTGAGAATGTTAATGTTAAAAAACGGCGATATTTTTTAATAAGTCGTTTAATTACGTCTTTAAGATTACAATGACGCTTTCAGAATCATGTTTGGTTGAAAATTAACGCCTGTACAGAGGTTTAAAGTTCATACCGTTTGGAGCCTCCGTTATAAACAAATTGAATTGTGAGAAAACTATTGCACCTACAGCGCCCACTTTTGGCACACTTTTAAAGTACATATGACAACACCCTCAACTTGTCATAGGTTTTATAAAATTTTAACAATAAATGCGATAGTTATATACAAATTAAGAAATGGGCACTTTTCTTGTTTTTTTGCAATAACTTTTTTGTTTATTAACCAATTTTAATTTAACAAGTCTCATTTTGTAGATAATTTTACTCCCTACAAGCTGTCTGTGTCACTTTTCGCTAAAATTGATGGTTTTCCCTGCAAAGTGAACAAACTGTTTTTCTCACTTTTGTTTAAATAGAAAAATTAGCTAATAAAAGTTTTTGACTCACGAGATGAGAGATGTCTTGTATTATGTTCCTTTAGACAATTTTACAATAATCTCGCGGTTAGGACTTTTTTCGAGTTTCTGTTTTATTTTCGCTAATTTTCCTGGTGTACTATACATAATTTTATAAGGAGCCATAGGAATAGTTTTTTCTCTAATATTATTACATGGGCTATAATAAATTGAGTTGTTCTTCAGCAGTTAAAGGTCAGTAAAACAAAAATATACATTCACATTACTCGACGACCTAGACAACGCGTCTATAATTATAACAGTCACAAGTCAATAATAACCATATTTTCCTTATCGATCCAACACTACAATAACGCATAAATTATTGCTGTGGGTGACTAATCAACCTCTATCAACTCATCTGATCATTTTACTGTACCGCCCCACCAGACAATTAGTTAATGCAAATGAACGGTATCCATGTCGCCTATAGATCATAAGACCGCAGTTAGAACTCACAAAATGTGCACGAACACCTTAGACGCGGTGTCTTGCCTCTATCCCACCTATATTTACTCTCTACTTATGGGATTCGCTCCTTTCAAGATAGAGAGGAAGGGTCCTTTCGTCGAAATTAAGCATTGCAAGCTTTATCACGTACTATCCACTTTGTTCTACACGCTTTCCATCTGCTTCTTGGTTTGGATGGGCTACACCAAAATGGGTTACTACCATCTCCAAAGTCCAATGCAGAGATTTATCAATTTCTTGTATCTGTTATTGGTGGCGGGACTGATGTCTGTCAACGTATTGTTTAACAAGGTAAGGTTGTTATAAACAGCGTTTTTCCATTATAACCTACAAAAACATAAAGCCTCACATATGATGCGTCTAGCGTAATGACGTCGCTACCAGTGGTTATGTTTGTTTTAATCGTAACTGAAATTTAAATGTACAAAGGGTGTAATTTTAAGTAAGGGTTAAGTACAAGAACCTGCCACCACAAAAATGACGTCACCCGCGTAGCATTGGGGCTTTATAACGTAAATGGTAAAGGTCATTTGTAATGTTTTCTACCTTTACAGCTCCATACCACCTCGCTTGTAACACTGTGGAGGAAAATGTACCACATAGACACCTTGATAAGAACCAGAGGAATCAAACTGAAGTACAGAAGGCTCATGTACTCCACCTCGACATTTTGTATCGTAGCAGCAACTCTGCACACTTGCTACATCATATTCCTCGTTTCCATCCAAAATTACAAAGACCCTTTGTTCAGCGGTAGTGTGTACTTTGCCCTTAACTTCGCAGTGACGGGTTTCGCGTGCGTTTCTTGTTCTTTCCACGCTTTCTTCCTGCTTATTGGTCATATGTTTGAAAAAATCCTTGAATATATGGAGCATCGTGTACTTAGAAGTTTCCTGTTAGACTCTGACTCTAAGTCCAAGTCTATAATTGATACGGCTGTTCTACATCAAGAGCTTTGCCAGCTAGTGAGACATGCCAATGATGTGATGTCGGTGCAGATGTTGGCTTCCTTCGCTGTTACCTTTTCGGTAGTCACCCTGCAGATCTACAGCATGGTTAATGCCTTTAACATAAAAAAGGTCGACTACAGCTTCTTGTTATCTTCTTTGTTTTGTGTGATAATTTTGCTACAGGAGAAGCTAATCCTCAGTCTGGTGTCTCGTAGATGTATGGGAATGGTAAGCAAAGATTAAATACCTACCTTTATTGCATTCGTTTTTATTTGTCTTCATGGTTTACATTAATTTTAGGTACCCAAGACAAAAGAATTGCTGACGGAATTATTGAATGTACATATAGACGATAAAAAAATATGTCGCGAAGTAAGTATAAGTATAAATAAATATATTTGTTAGGGTCTACAATACTTCTACNCGTTTTTATTTGCCTTCATGGTTTACATTAATTTTAGGTACCCAAGACAAAAGAATTGCTGACGGAATTATTGAATGTACATATAGACGATAAAAAAATATGTCGCGAAGTAAGTATAAGTATAAATAAATATATTTGTTAGGGTCTACAATACTTCTACGGTCATCTGTTTTTTTTTTTAATTTTATGACATTCTAGACGTGAGTTGTAGTTTGCAGTTTTTGACGAAGAAAAATAACACATGCCAACAAGGAAAAAATTACAGAGATCAGACAATACGTTTCCGAAGGCATTTGGCGCGCTGAATCCGAATCTGGCCACAGAATTGATCCATCACCCTAGGCTTCCGAGATATTCTAACCTAAAAGTGCAAAAAACACGTATTTTTGCTATTTTCAAGGATATGTAACTTGGCGAAAATTTTTTTTTTCTCAAAACTGAAAATATCATTGGAAACTACTATCTTTCCCCTTCAAAACGCATTTTTTTATTTGTAAAAAGCTTTATTTTTCGCGGAGATATCGTCGATTAAAGATGATCAGTATAGCTACCTTATTACCATGGCTCGACCTATAACACAATATCACTAAGCGCTACGAGCCTTATATGTCAGGAAGGTTAACCCCAATAACCCAAATAACCCAATAACCCAATAGGGCTTGGGATTAACCTTCCAGACATATAGGGCTTGGGGTTAACCTTCCTGACGATTAGGGCTCGCAGCGCTTAGTGTTATTGGGTTATAGGGCTTGAAGTTAACCTTCCTGACGATGAGGGCTCGCTCCGTTTAGTGTTGTGGGGTTATAGGGCTTGGGGTTAACGTTCCTAACAATTAGGGCTAGCAGCGCTCAGTGTTATGGGGTTAGCCATGATGTAATAATATAGCCATACTGGTCATCTTAAATTGACGATATCTCCGCGAAAAATAGAGCTTTTTCCAAATAAAAAAATGCGTTTTGAAGGGGAAAGATAGTCGTTTCCAATGATGTTTTCAGTTTTGAGAAAAAAATTTTTTTTCGCCAAGTTACATAACCTTGAATATAGTAAAAGTACGTGTTGTTTACACTTTTAGGTTAGAATATCTCGGAAACCTAGGGTGATGGATCAATTCTGAGGCCAGATTCGGATTCAGCGCGCCAAATGCCTTCGGAAGCATAGTGTCTGATTTATGGAATTTTTTTTTTTGAAATTTTGTCGGCCTGTGTAATCAATAGATATTTTTCCTTCAAATTTAGTACACAATAATTTTCTTAGGGAATGTAGAACCTTACGCTTTTCTGTTTTTGGTCCTAGATACGCACAGTTCTATTTTGCATTTTTTTTTAATTTTATCGGCGCCAAGAATAATAACCAATAGGTTTTTTCCTTCTAATTTAATCACAATGATTTTAATGGACGTAGAATAATATTAATATACTATTTAATCAAAATTTCTTGTTTTTCTGAAAAATGACATTCATACTCATAAAAAAATGGCTCCAAGTAAATCCGTCAGCCTACTGATACTTATTTTTTTAAGGTTAATGCTTTTAATCTCCAAATTCTTCACGATCAGTTTGACATAACAGCTGGCAACTTTTTTGTGATAGACCCACCAATTTTTCTAACAGTAAGTACGTTTTCCTGTTATTTTGAGGGCAGTTTTCTGTATACATAAACAAACAATACACTTACCTTTGATCAATGTTTTTAGGCAGGCAGTGCGATTACAACCTACATATTGCTTTTTATCCAGGCGGATCCTTTCGTAGATCTCTATCAAAGCATGAAAGATAGTGTCGGGGCAATATAGATGCACCAAAAACGTCTGTGTACAATTTAGAATATTTTTAACTTTAACTTGTTGAATAAAAATGGGAGAAACTATTACTTATCGTCTCACAAATTTAGTTTTATTACACCTTGCCATGTAACTTTCATGAAAATTATTAAAACGTTTCTGCAACTATGTATTAATTTCATTTCAAATAAAGCTGAATATTTACCTTTGTTCAAAATGTGTGTGAAAACTTGTGTTAGGATTAGTGATACAAAACAACAAATGCAATAATGCTAGTGGAGTCACTCCCTCATATGTTTTTTTGTGTTTGTAAAAATTTAATTTGGATACTCAAAACATTTATAAATTCAAATTTTGTGCAATGCGCTGCCATCTTTTGTCGGTCTGTAGTATTAAGTAATTAGTGATCTTATCGAAATAGTCAAGATGTCCCTAAAGATTTTCCATCCTCTTTGGTCAAGTTCAAAAATAATATTAACATCACAATCAAAATTCATACATAACCCTACTTTTTCATAAGATTTTACAAAAGCAGAATTTGAAGTACATACAAACAATGGCTTTGAGTAGTGAAATTATGATGGAATTTTGTAGACTCTGTCAGAGTCGTTTAGGTAAAACGCCGCTTCAGTATGATGAAGAATTAGTTAAAAAAATTGCAGAAGTCACCAGAGTAAAGGTAAACATTTACTCCGGAAAAATATATGTTTCAACGAATTTTTTAGGTAAACGATGAATTAAACAATTACTTACCAATGTTGGTGTGTTTATCATGTCAAGATAAAATCTTAGATATGTATAATTACATACAAACCGTACAAAACGTAGATAAAAATCTTCGAAGCATGGTAAAAAAGAGATATTTTCCGGAACTTGACAACTATTGTGAAAACAGTGATTATGAGCAGCCATTCCAAGACACATTTAAGTGCGAACAGTGTTCTGCTACTTTTTCTGATCACAGTTCGTTACAAATTCACAAAAGTTCTCATGGAGATGAACCGAAAACATACAAGTGTCCCGTGTGTTTGAAAGTTTACAACAGAGAAAGAAGCTATGATTTACATAAAAAAATTCACTTAGAATTGTACTGTAGTTACTGCTCTAAAACGTTTGATGAAAAAACTGAACGGAACGACCATACATGTGTTGAGAGAATCAAATGTGAAACTAATACATTGCAGAAAAACTGCAAAGCAAAACTGCAAAAAACTAAGCCAAAGTTTAAAATTAAATCGGGTAACTACAAAATTAATATATTTCATTAGCGTTCCAGTAATTCCTGTAATTTTAGGACTATTAAAGTTTGCTACGTTTCCTCAAGAAGGAGATACATTCCAATGTGGTATTTGTGATAAAAAATTTAACGATAAAAATAACCTGCGACATCATTTGAAAGTTCACAGAAGTTTTACCTGCACCGAAGAAAATTGTTTAAAAGAACTACCTTCTGCTTATTCTTTAAAAATACACCAACTCGACCACTTAGGGAGAAGGCCTTATCTTTGTGTGACCTGCGGTACGCTTAGCGAGATTTCAAAATTATTCCCGAAATTAAATAATAAATTCTTGTAGGTAAAAGCTTCAGAACGAAGAGCTCTTTATCCTGTCACGAAAAAATCCACTCTGAAATTAAAGGTTATAGGTGCGACTTGTGCAACATTGGTTTTTCTGTCAGGAGTAACTTGCGTGCCCACGAGAAGAAATACCATGAAGGTATCCGATTCTATTGCTCGCAGTGTACCAAGGAATTCATGTCGAAGTGTAGCTTAGAGAGACATGAGAAAATACACACCGGTGTTAAAGAATTCAAGTGTGGACAGTGCACTTCGGCATTTTACACGAATAAAGAATTGCTGAAACACCAAAGATATCACCAGGTAAGCTCAGAGATGAGTATTTTAATTCTATCCACAAATTTGAAATTCAGTAGATAATATTGGTGACAAAAGTTTGTTCGATTATATAACATTGGAAGCAGTGTCCATTTGTGTACAATGACCATTCCTAAGAAGAAGAAGACGATTTCTGTCAATTGTCAAGGCTTTTAACTTTTAATGACAATTAAGGTTAAGTGAATTTAGTAAACATGGCAGACGAAAACGACAACGAAAAAATGGAAAACGAAAACCAGAAGGGCGAGAAGATGTTCTCGCTGAAAAAGTGGAACGCCGTTGCTATGTGGAGCTGGGACGTGGAGTGCGACACTTGCGCGATTTGTCGCGTCCAGGTGATGGATGCTTGCCTCAGGTGCCAGGCAGAGAGCAAGAAAGACTCCTACGGGAAACAGGACTGCGTCGTGGTTTGGGGGGAGTGCAACCACTCGTTCCACTACTGCTGTATGTCTCTGTGGGTGAAACAGAACAATCGGTGCCCGTTGTGCCAGCAGGAGTGGTCCATTCAACGAATGGGGAAATAGTGGTTAGCATTATTCGCTTTATTTGTGTGTTTAGAGTTGTTTTTGAAATTTTTAATTAGTAGATATTGTGTTCCAAGTGGTTTTATTCGTGATAGTTCTAATAGGTTACTTCGACAAAAGTTAAATCAATACAGGTATTTTAAAGGTAGATTTTTTTTTTCATATCGTATTTATTTTTAATATTTAAACACATATTTACATACAAAATTTAAGAGAATGGACCGTGTAATATACACATTACAAGCACACTGTCTTTTCACAAACGAATTAAATTAAAAGTAAGAAAGTAAAAAAATATGTGACTAAAGATAGTCACAATAAAAATCTCATGTTTCTGCAATGAAAACTAAAGCAGAATTGTTTACAAAAAACGGGACAAAGAAACAGACAACACTCCATATACGGTGACAAATATTAACTTCTTTTTATGTATCATGTTCTCCATAAGTTTTAGTGATTTTGATTATTATTAATTTTAAGCGTCAAAAGTTATTGAAAACTATATTTTCCACCGTCACATTTGAAGCAACCATCTCCTACAAAATGTTTCCGCTAATATTTCCATAATAAAAACAAATTAAAAGTCTGCTAGCTTTAATCTGTTTATAAGATGTAGTGTCGATTTCTTGAATAAAGTCAGAACGAAACGCACGAGGAGGATGAGGAACAGTATCGATGATATTCGCCCTGTGTTAAAAACTGACTACGGACAAGGTGTATCAGGCCTAAAGTTTTATTCTACTCGGTGAAACTGTCGATGGGAAATTTACTGTGATATTTTAAAATGATTTAGAAGAAACATGGGGCACAACCAGCCAGAAATGTGGATCAGCAATAAGTGAATGTTGCTTTACGAGAATGTGGTTGCACGTAGCTTCCTCGCAGTGAAACAGATCACTGTTCTTTATCAAACTTTGACCCTATGACTTCCTCCTCTCCCTAAAATGAAACTCCAAAGGAATAGATGTCGTTCTGACCATTGAAGATATTAAAATTATTAATTTCATCGGTGGCAGTGTTGTATAAAAGCCCAAACTATTGGCGATTAGAACTTACAGTAATTAATAATTTTTATATGCGAGTTCTACAAATCTTTGCCCAGGACTTCGTCTAATCCGGGGGTATCTTATTTCGTTTGTTGCAGGGTTTAAAGCAACACAAATGCGAGGAATGTTTCAAAACATTTTTCGAACGTCATCATCTGATCATCCATTTAAGAAGCCACAGCGGTGAACGGCCGTATGCGTGTAAGGTTCCAGGTTGTGGCAAAGCATTCGCTGAGAGCCAGAAGTTAAAAAGACATCATATTGCTAAGCATAATGCCATAAATTAGCTGTATTTCATGATTTTCTTTTTGCCGTTACTGTTACACTTAATAGCTGACTCGGGAAAATATTTCGTCGTTGCGCTTTAAAAATGTGGCATGTGCATATTTTCAGCAAAACACATTAAATGCAGAATTATTCTATAAACGACATCAAACCGCATAATCTAGTTAAAAATGGCCATCTTATTTTCTCCAGAATTGTGACAGTCCACGGTAAAATTATTTAAAAAAAGACCAAGAAAAGAGTTTTTTAACTCTACTGAACAATTGAATAAAATACGTGTCACTTTTTGAAGGTGCAACGAAGATTTCCTATATTATGAGAAATTTATGGTATTACAATAATTTGAGTTTGAAACATGTTTAAAATAAAAATACTGAGTTAGGTAGCTTATGTAAAATATTTTGAGGCTGACTGTTTTTATATATTTTATACTTTTACGATTGGAATATTACTATTTTATTGCTAAGATACATTTTAAATCCCATTTTATTTCATTCTTAATTGTATTAGGACAATTTGTGGTAATTTTTTATTTATGTCAATTATATTTTATCAATTCGAAAAAGTGTTTCTGTTCTCTTCAAATCTATATTCCCCAAACACGTTATAAATACTCTAATTATAAATTAGAAATTGCTCCATTGAAAGTTATATGTACAGGGTGATTCTTGATTTAGGCAAATAAAATATCTATTTTATACAGGGTGTCCTGAAATTCTTGCAACAAAATTTCGTCACAGATTCTTAAGACAAATTTAGGGGACCCGTATTTTTTATTGTTGCCAAGTGGTCCTCTCCTTCGGAGTTACAGCCCCCTGAAGTTGGCCCCTAAGAATAATCTTTTTTTATATCTCAGAACCGTGTTGTACGAAAATCACTAAATTTGGTACACAGGGGTTTTATGACATGTGAAATCTGATGGTGCAACGTTTTTTGGCAGGGAACCCCCTAAGACAATTTTTCGAGGGCTTTCTTGTCTTTAGAGCCAAAAAAATTTAGTCGCATATTTAAATTTCTTAAAAATTATCAGTCCACTAGAAAGCCATTAAATTTAGAAACTTTTTGTCCCTTCATTCTTTTTTCGTAAAAGGCAATGTTTTCGAGAAAAATGTCAAAATGTGATCGAATGCATATCGTGATTCGCCATTTTCCTCAAAAGCATTGCGTTTTACGAAACAAATATTAAGACAAAAAAAGTTTCTAAATTCAATGGCTTTCTAGCTAACTAATAATTTAAAAAAAAAATCAAATTTGCGACCAAATTTTTCTGGTTCCAAAGACAAGGAGGCCAACGAAAAAGTGTCTTAAGGGGGTTTCTCGCCAAAAAGCGTGACACTGTGAGATTCCACATGTCATAAAACCCCTGTGTACCAAATTTAGTGATTCTCGTACAACATGGTTTTGAGATATAAAAACGATTTCTTAGGGACAGATTTCAGGGGGCTGTAACTCGGAAAGAGGTAGTCAGTTGGCAAAAAGAAAAAATACGGGTCCCTTAAATTTGTCTTAAGAATCTATGACCAAATTTTGTTGCATGAATTTCGGGACACCCTGTATATGGTTAAAAGGGTAAAAAAAAATTGCTATTCAACGGGATGGCCAAGTACATGGTGTTCTATTTAAAAAACCTATGTTTATGTAATGTCAGAAAAACTGCGATTTGTAAAAAAATCTTAATACGCCAATGGCTTCCTCATAAAAAATAGAACAAATAATGTTCAAACTTTTTTTTTAAATTTAATGACAACGGAACTAGAGAGGTCACTGCAAATGGGCGATTTTTCAAATAAAAAGACTGTATATCTAAAACTAATCAAGTTAACGAAGATATTCAGGTACCAGTGAAGTAAACTCAAAAGAGGACGGGACTTTGATATCAGATTTCTTGTATCTATCACCATTTTGGCTGTAACTATCAAAAATCAACTACCCTGTATATTACACGCTTTAACATTTTGAACAGGAAGACTAGACGGTAGTCTCCATGATTTTGAAGTTGGGAAATATATAGGCAACCAACATGTCAGCTTATAGTATAAAAGGTTGCATATTGTTTCATCTCAAACTCAAATTTCTTTAGTTACTAGACATTGGGCCGGCTAAAGGGTCAGTCGGTCCAATAAATTTCAATGGAATTAAAAATGCGTTAAATTAAAGAAAGTATTAAACACCAAATTATTTTGGAAGGTATTTCTGATCCAAGTCTTTAACTGATGTTATCTCGTGTTATTTTATATATAAAAAAAAACAAATGTTTGTAGGTGAATAAAGTTTAAAGTCAACAGTAAATTTAGTAATCTGAAGTTGCAGTAGTAGTTCAGTTGCATCTCCATAACTAAAATAGTTACAGGGCGGTTTTAGAATCGCATAATTTACGATTCTGTAAATATGTTAATCGTAACTTATAAAAATACAACTTTACGGAGAAATGCAGAATCGATCCATAAATTTGCGAATTTAAAATTTATACATACCTTTGCTTTCAAGATATTTGATGATGAAAAATTTGTTGGTAGGCAACCAATACGTCAACGTCGTGTATAAAAAGTTGTATATTATTTTGATCTCTTATAAACCCGAGTTCTTTTGGATCACGGTCCGTAAACCGTGCTTTTAGATATCGAACATTGGGCCGGCTTAAGGGAGAGGCCTGTCATTCCAATAAAATTTAGTGAAATTAAAAATACATTAAGTTAAAGAAAGTATTAAACAACAAATTATTTCGGCAGATAATTATACATAACAATAGTAACAACTAGGCTAATTATGACCACAAAAAATACAAATTAAGTTTTTATATTAAATTATGCAACAAATAAGGAAACTACATTTTCCCGTAAATATAAAGTTATAACATATATGCTATGCATTACAATTTTGCATAGACTTCATAATCATTTTTAAATGTTCACTTATTATTATTAAATAATAATTTGGTATTGTTTTTCAGAAACCGATAATTTTACACTTTTTTTACTCGTCTAGCTTCAAAAACCAAATGGAAAACCACCAATTTCACGCTTGAATAAGTAAATAATAAATATTTCCCATTTTTGGAGTACTTTTGTATCATTTTTATAAACACCATTTTTGTAAGTTTTATTTTGGAATGAATATTGTTTTCTTCAATGTGTTCCTTAATTTTTTGTTGTCGAAATAACATTTAGAATTTTAAACCTTATGTAACTATACTATGATGTCCTGCAAATAAATTTTGCAGAATAACTGAATGATGGATATTATTTATCGTTAAATGCATAAGGAAAGCATTTTGTGATGGTAGGTACTATTATCTTCGTGAATAACTGTACCTTGTGTTTTTTTACGGATTCACTAGCTACTTACACAATTCGCAAGACTGTTAAATAATAAAAAATTGCTTGGTAATGAAACCTGTCTAGCTTATCGTCCCACACCGTGCCAGGTGTGCGGGAGGCGTAATTCCGTTTTATCGAGTACAAAAATGTAAACAAGACACTGCAAGTATTATTATTTCTGTTATGCCCATTGCCCCTCATGTAAAATTCGAATAGAAACTAATTAGTGACCTGAAATTATGAGAAACTTCAGGGTTGCTGCAGTAAAAAAAGTTATATAACACGTTCGACTCTTGTCAGCAGCATAAATTTCAATAATTTTGTTTCAATTTCTGAACATTTAATTGCATATAATTACGGAAAAGTTGCATCTATACAACGATTTGCTTTCATTCCAATAAACTCGAAGACACATTATTGTTTATCCTTGTCTTACATAAAATGTATATATGTATCTGCTTATTTCTCTCGCGCAGTTGTTTATAGTCGCAGAGCACATCCAGCGTTGTCAGATCAGGAGAGTGACATACGGATGGTTTTTATTAATACTTGAAAATCTAGGGACAAATATAATTTTTTTTTAATACTTCAATTGTTCTTGAGGCAAGTATAACAGGACATATTTCAATAACAAATGCTTAACTATTAAAAAACAAAGCGCCAAGTTCCACACGATATGAAAACTTGTGCAAGCCACAGATATAAATAGGTATAAACAAATTTAGTAACTTCTGTAACTCTGATATGCTACCACTTTGAAATAATTGCCATTTACTGCAGCCATAATAATATGGTGCAGCCAATATTAAGTATTTTGAAAATCTTGACTGAAATCAAAATTTAATTTTTCGGACTCGGACCAACTTCAGTAAATGATTAAAATATTGTTAATAAAATGTTAATATGTTGAAATTCAACTTTTGGGTATTCAGTATTTGCTATACGTTGAAAAAGAATTGTCAAGAATTAGTTACATTTTTCCGTTTCCTTAAAATCCGGAAACGTCCCTATGATCTCAGATCGTAATTTCCAAAAACCCCTTAGGATAACAGCTATGTACTGTTACTACCTACTCAGCCTTGTGCCAACCTCAAACAAAATTGTTTATTTTGAAAAGCAGGTTGATTGTATATTATACCTAATTTATTAAAGTTTAACAAATATAATGGTACCATTTTGTTATATTTATTTTGCTGCAAATTTCTTAGTATTTTAACAATATTTTTTATTCATAAAAATTTTAGCATAAACCAAGAAATTTTATGAATTCAGTTTTCAGATAAATATAGAAATCTTTCAAAATGTTGTAGGAATACTCGAGCATCTGGCAACACTGGACACATATGACGTTCGCTTTGACGAATGATTCGAGCGCGCTTCATTTTGACAGTTGTTTATGATTGTTTTAAAGACGGCAGTGCATTAATTTATATGAAATACGTGTTTTTGTTATTAAATGTGTGTTAATGAATTAGTGCTGTTATAGTTTTTTTAAAACAGTAAGTCTTCATGTATATATTAATCATATAGCTACTGATTATTTGTGCAAAAACAACGCTCATGTGCCATTCTGAATGTATTCATGAATTATTATTATTATTATTCATGAAGTCGCTTGGTGAGGAAATTAAACAACTGAAATGCAGATGCTGTCAAATATCTTTTTAAATTTATTCATGATGTTCACAAATTAGGACATATTCTAATTTTCGTGAATTTCTTCTTGAAATTCAGAAGTACCACAAAAATATTGAGGTTAAGTTATTTGTTTACGTATTTACTTCAGCACGTTTTTTACAGAATGATAGGTACGTGAACTGGTAAATTCCGATTACAATTTTTTTTCATGTTATCTAATTAAGTAAAAAAATAACTAATCTCAACTTATTCAAAATGTATTAATTTTCAGTTGGTCTTTATTTACTGTAACTTGCTTGCAAAGTTGGTAGTTTTTGTCTCAAAGAAATTCACGAAGTTTAAAACAATGTAAAACCAAACACTTTATCGATAAATTGATGAATTAATTCATGAAAAACTTCCTTAATTAATTTGTGTATAAATTCGCAATGTGAAACAGGTATAGTGATGATGATGAATCTTGTTACAGTCGTGTCAGTTTATTCAACTCTCAATAACTTTTAGATGGCTATCCGTACAGTGGGAGCTCCGTTGAATTTTTTTCATCAGTTTATTCCATTAATTTTTAAATTTTTTTAGCAGGTGGCAAAATATCCAATAAAAGACTCGAAAATTATAGATAGTTTTGTTAGTGTATTGTCATTTGCTCCTAATTGATTCTAAATTGTGATAGGCTCCGTTAATTAACATTTTTTTAAAGAAATAAGCATTATAATCATTCACACAGCTAATTTTTTTCCAGACTCGAGCAGAGCTTTTCAATTGCGAAAAAATGTGGATCTGCACCTGGGCAGGTACGAAAACAACACTCCCGGTCCTCCAGCAAATACGAACCGCCAGGAGTCATCGTTTTCGAATAGGACAATCGCCGTCGAATTCACGCCAACCGGCCGGTCGCGATCTCGCGGAGAGTGAAAGTGTCGCCGCGTGTCCCCCAAGCAAGCGCCGAGCGGCCCGCGTAGTCCAAGCGGCCTGATCCGCGGCTCCGCTCGAAGGCCGGCGTCTCTATGGGAGCCACCGAGGTCCACCGTCAGCTAGCGACGAACTAGAACGCCGCCTAACTGCCGCGCTCTAACACGAATCGCCGCCGAGTCCAAACGCGCCTCAGCAGGCCGCGGAAAAGCGAAAGGGGTGAATTTTTCGGCCGCATCAAGAAGGCTGCCACCGGCGGAAGCGTCGTCCGGGCGCCCGTTTTTGATCCACGACCGGCCGAAGGTGCATGTGTGCGCGTCCAGTGATGTAAGATTGTTGCGTTGCGAAGTGTGTTGTTTCGCTGGTCGCGGGTTTCGGGGTTTCGACGGTTGTTTTTATGATCCGTCGGGACTTGTTCGCTCTCTGTGGATGTCGCCGCTTTTCCCGAGGGAGGAGCCGCTGCAGTAGTTGCATGTAAGTGTTTTTTTTACTTGGTTTTACGAACTGAAAACGTATTATACCTACCTACGTACAGCCTTGCAGTTTTCAAGAACTGCAGCTGTAAGATTCTTAAAAAGTTTACTGAGAATATACTTTACTGATATTAAAACGATCTTTTTTCGTTAACATTTCATAAATTAAGTAATATACGAAGATACCAAGGTGCTAAGTCCAAATCATAGATGTTAAAACGCCTTATAACTTCTCGGGAATGAAATATCTCAATACATTTATTTGAAAATTTGACATACCTACGTTTGTTTTTTAAGTTACCCTGTAAAATCTTTATTTATTGTGCGATTTTAACATGACTTTTTAAGATGTAGAGCTTGATGAAGTGTGCTTTGTGAAGGAAAATGAGCGTGATCCCACAAAATCCAAGGCGTGCTACGTCCGTTCTAATATTTCGTATTAGGGATTTCTTGAGAAAAAATATATTTACGCTACTGGTTTCAGGACCCCCCAAATCGGGCCAATACCAAATTTTATCAAAAAATTTTAAATAATAACGATTTTGTAGCCAAATCAAAAATTCACAAGTCTACTTTTCTTCATTAATTTATTGTTGATATCAAGTTGTCTATGAAGTAAAACAAAAAACCAGGTAGTTAGCTAATAGTCAAAAGTGACAAATTAGTGTGTAGTAAAGTTTATCTCGTGTTAATAACCATGGAAAATAATGAAAATATACCATTAAGATACAAAATAGAAATTGTACGACTTGTTGGCAATAATGTACGTTCGGTAAAAAATGCTGCAATAGAATTTAATACTAGGCACCCAGTCTACTATACAGGTATTAATAAAGTTTTCAATGAAACTGTCCGTGTTTCAAAAAATTTACGTAAAGCTAGACATGATGGACGTTGGTAGAATTTTGAGAAATAATAACCAAATTTTACAATATTTTAATAATAATCCCCGGGCTAGTATTAAAGTGGCTAGTTTAAATCTTAGTATCCCTAGAAAAAGTATCAACAGGTGCCTGGCAAAAAATAAAATATTGGTACATTATACACCGAGAAAGGGAAGTTTGTCATTAGCAGCGCAGGCGACAGATTTTTTGGTGTCGAAGCTATTATAGGTCTGTTTCTGCAGCGGTTGAGGCCTGATTTGAAACTATCAGAGATATTTAACCAACTGATTCGTAACTTTATACTCGCTGAATGTACGGGACATCTTAATTGGTCGAATATATCTGATAGTTTGAAATTTGAATACAGTTTGAGACTGCTGCAGAACAAACCTAATGGCACCCTTCTCAACCGTGGATTATATAGTATTTTTTCCACTACTAGCTACTATACCTTAAATCGAGTTTCAATAATTGACGTGCAGTTTCACGGAATTTGAATAAATACTCTAAAAACGCTGATATCATGTACAAGAATCAAGTGGGTACTCTTTTGTTTGAAATCAAACTTTGTGACATTTCACATGAGCATGCATCAATATGACATGTCACAATTGTACAGTTAACTATTATTTCCGATAAGTTCGTGGTACTGATAATTATCTGTTGACTTGTTCTGGATATTTTTTATCTATTAAAAACGTGTTTCATAACCTCCACGTACTGCGTGCTGTGGTTCTTTACTTCTATAACTGTCAAGTGTCAAAATTATAAAGTGTCATTTTTATTATTCACCTTGGTTAATAAATCAAGGTCATCATTATTCACCCGGGTCAAAAAGTTAGAAGTTTACGCGTCAAAGATAGGTCGATAATGGTGGGCTTATAGGCTAGTAGTGTAAAAAAACTTTTATACCAAAATTTGACCATACTTTTGAATTGAGAGATGAAGAAACACGTTTGGAGTTTTGTTATTGGCTACAGGGAGAATATTTAAATCATCCTAAATTTTTTAAGTGAAATTTTATTTAGTGATGAGACACATTTACTACGACTAGTTTCGTCCCAAAATTGTCGTCATTGGTCAGCTGAGAATCCAGAATTCATTATAAACTCAAAGAGGCAGTATTCGCAAAAAATTAACGTTTGGTGTGGAATACTAAATAATAGAATAATTGGCCTTTTATTTTTTGACGGCAATTTTAATGCGAATAGATTTTTGAATTTTCTTAACAATGAATTTCTGGACGTATTAAATGATTTGTCTTGAGAAATCTCCTTAATTTGAAGTTTCAATTAGATGGTAGTCCTATTCATAATGCTGGTGCGATGAGAGAATGCTTAAACGAACGTTTTGAGAATTTTTGGATATGACGAAATAGTCCTTTAATTGAGTGGCCGTTGAGATCCCCGGATTTGACGCCATTAGATTTATTTCTTTGGGGTTTATTGAAACAAAAAGCTTATAAATGAAGGCCACAAACTGTACATGATACAGGCTAGGATAATGCCAGCCTGTACAGGAAATTACCCGAAACCAAATACAAAAATTAATTACGAACGTAAGTAAAAAAATTGAGAAGTGCATAGAAAAAATGGTGGATTGATAGAAGTGACAAGAATATAATTATTTAACTTTTGTGTTGGTTTCAATTTCATTATTTTATAGTTTAATTAATTTCCCTTTTTTTGTTTTGCTTCAGGGATAACCTCATGGTATTTGCACGTTTGGGGGGGGGGGTCGTGAATCCAGTGGCGTAAATATATTTTTCCTCAAAAAATCCCTAATATGAAATATGTATTAGAATTTTGCTCCTAGAAACGGACGCAGTACGTCTTGGATTTTGTGGGATCACGCTCATTTTCCTTCACAAAGCACACTTCATCAAGCCCTTACATCTTAGAAGAGTTCGCAGTGAGATAATTTGGAAAAAGTTGCTGAAATAAAGTTCACATATTTGAAAAATTCGTAAAAATAAAAAAATAAGAAGTTAATAAAAGAATAATCTATAATTTTCCCCATTAACAGTTTTCCTTTATAGTTTCCGAAATTCCAATATAATAAGCGTCACCAAAATGAGACACCCATAATATTAAATATTCAGTGCTATCGTTTTTGCACTTACAGTTCTGGATTTCAATTGTTTTTGTAGTGTCCGAGTGATTTAGAAAATAATATTGTACGTAACTTAATTGTCAATTTCACCTCATGCCAAACTTACGTTTTTCATTAGTTAAGTACATAAATAATTATTATGTTTAATTTATTTCAAAATGCACTGATTCAGTGAAAATTATGAATTGTTTATTGAGCCGTTTCCATAGCAACACCTGCATCATTTTCAAAAAACGCCTCGTTACATTCTCATAGCAGATGTCATTTTTTGACATTCAGTTTAATATCGAAATACCTAAATCACTTTTACGTTTTACTACAATAAAAAAAAAAACAATTCATTAATATGTAGGTATATGCAAATTTAGTTAGTTTGTTGTTTTAATTAAGAAAATTATTTTGACATTAATAAATTTCATTTTTATACTACATATAAATGTAAACAACTAAGTAATACGTTCGTATAAAAAAAATTATTGATGTTGAATTTAATAATAAAAAGCTTGATGCAAATTTAGTTGGTTTGTTGTTTTAATTAAGAAAATCATAAATTTGATACTATTTAAATATTATTTTGCTCCATTAAAAAGTGTTTTGTCGATTTTATATCTCCTGCCAAAAGTTAAGAAAAAATTTCGATTGAAAATATGTCATAATCATATGCCTGAGCCAAACCGTGCGAAAATCCTTATTTTCACACGTAAAGTATGAGTAAAAGTACCTTTTCTTATCTTTTTCAAACAACGTATTTGAACATTTGAACAGTTCACCTTTAGATTTTTTTTGTTTCGCATTTTCGCTTGCCTCTATTGTAAAAATGGTAATGATCCTGTTAGCATCTCCTGATTTGGAATTCAAATAGTCTAGTTCGTTATTTTTTTTCGTGAAATCCCGGACGACTGCTCGAAATTATTCCATAAAACATAATAGACTTGAACGATAAACAATACACTAACACACCAATTCAAGGAGATGTATTTGAATAACCTAGGAATCGCATTATAGTTGGGAAGTTTTTTTAAATAAATTTACGAGTTGCCAGAGGCGATTTTTTGGACGCGTTTGTACTAATGTGAATGCCCTCTTGTGGAATATTTCGAAACAATTAATTAACAGACGGTGTGTATTGTATTTTACAAAGAAGTAAATAAAATGTAATTGTTTAAAATCAGAAATAAAAAACTTGAAGGCACGCGACTGAAACTCAGACAAAAACGTTACCGAATTAAGCATTCACGGCATACACCTCAATTGTTTCGTTGGAACAAAAAACGACTCGCGACCGCAGCCAGCTAGATTTCCAAAGGAATTCGAAAATAAAATACGCATCCTCGGAGCCAATTAAATGGAAGTGCATACTTATTTCGCTGCCTACTATGCACCATTTACTCACTCGCCACTTTACAATTAATATTAATGATTCCTCCATTATTATTAGCGCTGGTATATTTATTTAATTAATATTAAATATAGCAGTAACGTTGACTCGAGACGCATGTCATGATTGATCGTCGTTAATTGCTGATATATTCACATGGGTTCCAGTTCTATTTATGCACAAGAACGATGAAAGCCTACAAGCATGTCAATTTAATCAATAGTCAAAGCGCTTAAGAAGTTACCTTGACGTATGATCAAATTAATTACGTAAATTTGCCCTTTAATTATAATTTAACCTACTTTAGAAGCGTCAGTGTTAGTATTTAGGTGTTTGTATTAATTTTTATGCTTCTGGTTTTAAACTAATCACAAAAATTAAAGGATAAAAAATATCCTAAATTTTTAAGCTGTAATTTGACGAAAAAAGGCGGTGAAGCAATATGAAAAAGCAAATTGAAGCTTCAGGTTTCTAAAAAGTCACAAATTTAATAAATCGCAAGAAGTCCAGCGGAAAAAAGTTTTGAAAATCCAAGGGCTTCAAAAATTTATGATTTTTCTTCCTTAATTTTCGTGTCTAGCGAATTTAATCGGTTAGGTGGTTTTTTATGTATTTTTATCAGCTCTCTGCTCCCAATTCGCCGAAGGTGAGGTGCAATTCATCACATATTTTCGCTTGCGCCATTTTTGGACTCGAGGCACCTTGACGTATGTCCCTTTTAGAGCTTTAGAATAACTGACAGTCGACGCGGCCTTCTTGCGGATTGATTTACGATCCGAATTGTGTAACACTGAACTAACCTTCGCAAGATGGTATACATCGTTGACCATTTGGTTCTGAACTTGAACTGGAAAGTTTGACTAACGATTGTTTGTTCGCCTGGCCGCCCAGAGCTGTGCCTAATAAAAGGCAAGGCGAAGAGTGATAAATTATTTGTGACGGTTGTGTGAACGTAAACGAAAGTATTGATTCTTGTTTCAGAGACAGAAGTGAACACGGTACGTTGCTATTTATCGTGTACAGAGTGAGAATAATTATTCTCCTTATATTGCGATTTACTTTGCTGTTAAAATGCAGAGACAAAATGTAGACGTAAGTAAAATGTCTTGCGAAATCGGAATACCTATGCGGTCAGGAAAACAATTGAACATTAATTTAAGAAGATGGAACCTCGGATATAGCCGAAAACCTGATTCTTTAAAAATTATGTACTTATTATACAGGGAAGGGGAAGGGTGAAACAGTGAGGGTTGTGGTTAGTTTGAAAAGTTGTTACATTGAAAAGGGTTCTTCAAAGTATGCAGATTAATATAAGAAAAAGTTCACTGGTCTATCAATTTCCCAAAGTCCAAAAAAATTTTGAAAAACATTTTGATTTTCGAAATGCCTTAATATTTTGGACTGGGATCAAGATAGAGAGAAATAGAAAATACTACATTGTAGAAGAGTTTTTTTTTCAACGAAAAAGATACTTTGCACTTTTTTCGTCCGAGTTATGGTTTGTCTGGAAAAAATGATTAAAGTCATGAAGTCATCTTCCGCGGGCAAACAAGCCAATAAATTCACTCTTCGAACATAAGAATTGTCAAATTTCACTCAAATATTGAGTACATGTAGAAGAGAATATGTAGAAATTAATATTCGATCTTAATTCAATGCAAAAAAATTAAAAAATTTAAAAAATCTAAAATTTGAAAAAATTTTTAAAATTTAATCCATTTTTTTTTTATTTTCGAATATACTCAAGGTAGTAAGTAGTAGATACAAGGTAATATTTACATATTTACATATTTTTACTTGTCAAAAAAGTCACCTAAATAACAATTCCCGACGTTGAAAAAAATTTTTCGAATTATCCTTATGTTTACGCATCATTGAGACGCTCGGTTTTCGATTCGATTCGAAATATATATGCGTAATTGTATTCGATCTTTTATTTGAAACAAAAATTTAACCATATCATTGAAAAGTTTAGACTTCCTACTTGAAAATGGGCAATAATTAATTTAATACCCTCCCTATAACTATGCAATAATTTATAAAAAATAGGTCTTGAATTTGTTCAGGCCAAACCATGGCTCGGACGAAAAAAGTACAGAGTATCTTTTTTATTGGAAAAAACTTCCCCTACAAGGTGGTACCTTTNAATAATACTATCCTATAATAATAATTTTCACAATTGTGATGAAAATTGCGATAAAAATATTAAGTACATTTCCAATATAATTATACAGCTGACAACAATGATACAATTAAACTGTGAATAGACCAGGCTTCATCTAGAAATGTAAATAAATAAGTCCCCTTTATTTAAATGTCCTTGTGTGAAACAGTGAGGGTTGTGGTTAGTTTGAAAAGTTGTTACTTTGAAAAGGGTTCTTCAAAGTATGCAGATTAATATAAGAAAAAGTTCAGGTCTATCAATTTCCCAAAGTCCAAAAAAATTTTGAAAAACATTTTGATTTTCGAAATTCCTTAATATTTTGGACTGGGATCAAGATAGAGAAAAATAGAAAATACTACCTTGTAGAAGAAGTTTTTTCCAACAAAAAAGATACTTTGCACTTTTTTCGTCCGAGTTATGGTTCGTCTGTAAAAAATTATTAAAGTCATGACTTGTCAAATTTCACTCAAATATTGAATACATGTAGGAGAGAACATGTAGAAATGAATATTCGATCTTAATTTAATGCAAAAAAATTAAAAAATTTAAAAAATCCAAAATTTTAAAAAATTTTAAAAATTTTCGAAAATCCATTTTTTTAGATTTTCGAATATACTCAAGGTAGTAAATAGTAAATACAAGATAATATTTACATATTTACATATTTTTATTTGTGAAAAAGGTCTCCTAAATAACAATTCCCGACGTTGAAAAAAATTTTTCGAACTATCCTTATGTTTACGCATATTTGTCATTGAGACGCTCGGTTTTCGATTCGATTCGAAATATATATGCGTAATTTTATTCGATCTTTTATTTGAAACAAATTAACCATATCATTGAAAAGTTTAGACTTCCTACTTGAAAATGGGCTGTCACAATAATTAATTTAATACCCTCCCTATAACTATGCAATAATTTATAAAAAATAGGTCTTGAATTTTTTCAGGGCAAACCATGGCTCAGACGAAAAAAGTACAGAGTATCTTTTTTATTGGAAAAAACTTCCCCTGCAAAGTGGTATTTTTTATTTTTCTCCATCTTCATCCCAGCCCAAAATATTAAAGAATTTCGAAAATCAAAATGTTTTTCAAAATTTTTTTGGACTTTGGGTAATCGATACTTTTTGTTATAGTAATCTGCATACTTTGAGATACTTATAAAAAATCAGCCATCTTGATAATTACTTGTTTCTGTGGCTTCCACCGATTAGGCTATTTGGAAATGTTTTATGTTCCAAAAATTCGGAGCTGAGTTNTTTTGGACTTGGGTAATCGATACTTTTTGTTATAGTAATCTGCATACTTTGAGATACTTATAAAAAAATCAGCCATCTTGATAATTACTTGTTTCTGTGGCTTCCACCGATTAGGCTATTTGGAAATGTTTTATGTTCCAAAAATTCGGAGCTGAGTTGAAAATTTTCGCGTCATTGCACGTTGTCGGTGGTGGATCAACGAACGGTTGGTAGCGTGGTTTGTTATCCTCGTCTGCTAAGGCTGATGGTGCTCGACGGTAATCGGGGCTTCGTGTGACTTTGGGAAAATTTCAAAACATCGGTGAAATTCTGGTTTTTGGCAAGATAGGCCCGTGATTTTGGAATTTTTCTTAAATTGTATTGGAAACTGGAGTGAATTGGATTGTTTTGAATTGTTTTTCAGAGTACACGTTCCAAATTTCTGAAACTGTGCTTATCTTAAACTTAAGAATTCGCTATTTTAAGAGATGGAACAATAAGTTACCATTTGAAAGTGTTCTCGGCAAGAAATCTTATCTTTGGGCGCAATAAATAGGGTATAGATATAGAGTATGTAGTTTAAGAACTTAAAAAAAAATTTCACTTCTATACCTAGGGTGTTTGTCTAGGTTTACTTATAAATAGTACAAATGGCTTTTCGAGTAAGAAAAATATTTTAAGAGTACCTACTTTAGACAAGATAATTTTAATAATTTAATAAAAAAATGCGTACAAGTTATACAAGTAAATATTTAAATGTTTATGTCTGTTTAAAACTCGACGAATGGGTCCAAAATCCTTGGAGTGTCCACACACAAACAAGGAATAATCAGTTTTAGCGGAAAACTTAGGGTTTAATTGCTAAAATTTTGTCGAAGAAAGGAAAATAAAATTGAACTCTTTTGCGACTTCTTGAAAGCATTAAAACAAATTTCGCATTCTTCTGTGAGTATAATAAAAAATTAAAAAGATGTACGAACTATCGAAATTCGCTAAAATAGCGTATTTCGGGACAGTGAAAACTTACTTTTATGTTTATAAATTGTCGAAATCATTATAACGAGCGTTCAAATAAAAACGTGGTCGAAGTTGGCTCTGACACATTGGACGTAGGGAGTAGCTTATAGCGACCAACTTAACCTCATTTCTCAACGAGCTGTATAGCAGCTGTCAGTTTCAATAACGTTAATGACTATATAACTTTATTTTAAAGAATAATCGTGATAACAATAACAAACAATTAAAGGAGCTGCGGAAAGTGTCCCCCTCCTTGTTATAACAATAAATTAAAGCAGCTGCTGAAAGTGTCCCCCTCCTTGTTCCAAGCACTTTTCACACCTGTTCCTCAAAGAATTAAAGACATTTTCTAAGATGCTCGGGGTATTGTTAATTTCACGAATCTTGTCTATAAGTCGAGCCTGCAGATGGTTTAAATCAGGAATAGGCAGTTCAAAAATAGTGTTTTTAAGGTAAGGCCACAAAAAGAAATCACACGGCGTAATATCACATGACCTCGGTGGAAATTCATGTTCAGCATTGAGACTTATTAGTCGATTTTGGAAAACTTCCCTCAACATATTCATCGTCTCGCCTGCCGTATGTGCCCTTGCGCCATCTTGTTGAAAGTAAAAGTTTGTAATTTCGTTTTCTTCCAGCTGGTTAACAAAAGGAGCGATAATTTCTTCTCTATACCTTTGCGCAGTAAGAGTACCATTAAAAAAAATAGGTCCATAAATCCTCCTTCGATTGAGAGCACACCAAACTCCAATTTTTTGAGCGTGTAGAGGGCCCTCGACAAAAAAGTTATCTGGTTTTTCAGAAGACCACATTCTCATATTCTGTGAGTTTACGTAACCACTTAAATGAAACCAGGCTTCATCAGAAAAAAAGGTGATATTATGAAGTTCACCGTAGTTGTTTAAAAACCATTCACAAAATACAGCCCGTCGCGGAAAATCAACTTCATGAAGTTCTTGCTGACAAGTTAAACGATAGGAGAACAAACGCAAATCTTTTTTTAACACTGTGTGGCAGGTACCGACTGATACTCCCACCATTTGTGATAAAACACGTACAGAAGTTCTTGGCGCATTTTCCATTATTTGTTGGACATTTTCTTTTAATTCTTCAGTCCGCTTTTTAGGTCGGCCGCTTCCTTCTTTTCTTGTTACACTGCCCGTTTCACGAAAAACATTAACACAACGCTGAACTGCACTTTGAAAAATTTTGTACTCAACAACGCCGGGAAATTGTGATTTTGAAATTCTATGAAACATTCCTCAATAGAATACTTCCATATTCCATCAATCTTGCGTCCATTTCTAAAGTAGGACTCTATGATACACTTTTTGTTCTTGAGAAAACACCATTTTAAACGCTTTTTAAAACGAAAATATTCAAATTGATAGCGGCGATATAGCACTTTGACAGATGACGTTTAAGTTTATTTGCTACATTGCTACATTTTCAACCTAGAAAATGATAAAATAGCGAGGAATAAAATTTAAAAAAAATCAATTTTTGATGATTTTGGACATTTTTAAAAATCTTGACCAATTTGTGTCGAAACGTTTATTTAAATTTCCCGCCACCTATTCTCATTCATACTCTATTGCGCTGTTGCCGTTATTTCTTCGCGTTTATTACTTCGCGAACAAGTCAGAACTTTTATGTTTGATAATTTCTCTGTGAAATGTGCGGTAACCTACTTTTTTCTTTCTCTCATCTATTAATTAATGATTTAGGTAAATGTCTATATTTTTTTCGTCTTACCATTTGTATTTATATCGAAAACAAATGGTTTAAAGGAAAATTGTTTATTGATTTGTAACGTAGAATCCAAAATAAAGTTCATCGGAACATTTCTTTAACACACTATCTAATATGTTATACTTTTGATATTTTATAAGCCAAATAATCAATGAAATAAAGATGTCCACGTTTAACATAAACCCAGTCTCGTAAATTTTATAAAATAATTAAAAATTTAGTATTAAATAATAATAGTTGTTTTCAGTCAGTTTTCCTATTATTTGAAATTTTGAAATTTTGAGCGAATATCAGTTAAATAATTCGCCCCGTAGAGCTAATTGTGATCAACTTGACTGTATGAATGGAGATCCCGAGATTAATCTACAAATTAATCGTCCGAATTGCGCTTAATCACAGCTGAAATCGCAGATATCCAAGCAAAAATCTGTCCAATTTCGTGACTGGCAACGCCAACAATTATCTCTCATTAAATAACGATGGAATTCAAAGCGAGGAGCATCTCATTACTTAGCAGGGACGCCTTTATCGTGTAGTAGCGATTCCAGTAAATCTCTTCCCATTGTCCGCTCAATAATAAAAAAAACAACACCGTGTCCGTTGAGATGTAAGCGCTTCCTTAAGAAAATACGCAACAAGTAGGAACGTCCACGTCTGCCTACCAGGTAGTCTTTGTCAAAGGCTGTGCGGAATTTCACGCGTAGGCTAATATGCAGTCCTTGACCGCTTTATAATTTTTTCAAATTAATTATCCATCCAAGACCGGCCACTGCGACGGCAATGGTGCCGTAGAAATTTCTAAGTTGCTATGTGCTCGCGATTCTCCGAAAAACGAAGGCGCCGCGTTCGGTTGGAAGAACACAGTGAACAGAGGCGTGGGCGGATTTTTTTCCAAGGGGTCTTTTAATTTATCTGTAGTAACTGCAATTTCTGATTTTCTCAGTAAAATAGCAAAATAATTTGACATTTAGTCGCCATATACACCCAGCAAAAAAATTAAAGGAGCCGAAAAATCCAAATTTTTTTTTGTGATTTTTGAAAGCGAATAATGGTCGTATCGAGAAAAAAAAGATCTTGACGCTTGAAGATTCTAGTTTTAAACTTTTTTTTTGTTATATTTCAGAAAATGTTTTTTATACTTAGCATTAATTTGAAAAAGTACAAAAAAATGATTTTTTCTGCTATTTTGGAAAATCAACGGCTATTTTGCGAGAAGTATCAATGTTTATAGGTAGGTTTTTTTAGGTCAATACATGCCCATGAGGCCTGTAAATTTTGAAATCTGTCGGTCGAACCGTTTTCCTTTCCTGAATCGTCAAAATTTTACAAAAAATTAAAAGAGCAGGTTTATTGCTCCTTAAACATCAATTAATGATTAAAACGAAACTATTTTTTATTTGCATTATTTTTCTCACAATTTCGCGTTAAATCATCAAATATCGAAAAAAAACTCAAAATTAAAAAAATCAAACTTCAAAATTTTTCAAAAAATTCAAGTTTTATTGCTTTATCTTTTTTTATAATTTTGCATTGCATATTTCAAGTCGATAAAAAAAAATTTTTTTGAATACCTATATAAAAAAAATTTCTTTGAAAAATTTTTTTTTTCAAATTTGGGAAACAAAATTTGAAATTCCAGTTGTTTTTTAAAAAAATTGATTTTACAAGAGAATATATCAAATATCAAGAAAAGAAATTTATTTTGAATTTAAAACAAAATTTAAATTTAAAAATTTATTTTGAAATGTTAATTTTTTTTCATATTTGGAAAACAAAATTTGAAATTCCAGTGGTTTTTTAAAAAAGTGGATTTTACATTGAAAATATCAAATGTCGAAAAAAAAAATTGTAATTTAAAAATTTTTTGAAACTGATTTTTTTGAACTGGAAAACAAAATTTGAAATTCCAGTTTTTTAAAATAATGGATTTTACATTGAATATATCAAATGTCAGGAAAAATAAATATTTTGATAAAAAAAAAATTTTTGAGATTATTTTCAAATTTCGAAAACAAAATTTGATATTCCATAGTTCATTTTAAAAAATTTGGATTTAACATTGAATATATCAAATGTCAAGAAAAAAAAGTATTTTGAATTTTAAAAAATTAAAATTAAAAAATTTAGAGAACAAAATTAGAAATTCCAGTTCTTTTTTAAAAAAGTGGATTTTACATTGAAAATATCAAATGTCGAAAAAAAAAATTGTAATTTAAAAATTTTTTGAAACGTTGATTTTTTTTTAACTGGAAAACAAAATTTGAAATTCCAGTTCTTTTTTAAAAAAATTGAGTTTACATTGAATATTTCAAATGTCGGAAAAAAAATTTAATTTAATAAAAAAATTTAAAATTTAGTTTTGGAAAATTGATTTTTCTTTCAAATTTTGTTCCCAAAATTTGAAATTCCAGTAAATACATTAAATGTCATGAAATAATTGATTTTTTTTTAATTTAAAAAAAAATAAATAAAAAAATTTATTTAGTTGATTTTTTTTTCAAATTTGGAAAACAAAATTTGAAATTCCAGCTCTTTTTTTTTAAAAATGGATTATACATTGAATATTTCAAGTCGGGAAAAAAAATTTTTTTTAATAAAAAATTTTAAAATTTAATTTTTTTTAAATTGATTTTTTCAAATTTCGGAAACAAAATTTGAAATTCCAAGTTTCTTTTTAAAAAAAATGGATTTTAGTGTCATGGTACCGAGGTAGGCAGTTTTTGAGTAAAGTCGTTTTTGTATTTCGCATTCTTCTCAATCCATGGAATTTTAATTCAATCTAGTAGGCTGCCTGTGGACCTTAGGATTCTTTATGACATTTAGTTTTGGCATGTATATAATTTCATTACGCATCTTTAAACGTTTCAAAAATATTAAAAGAAAACTATCTTCATAGTTCAACTTTGAACATTAAAAACCAACAATTTAGGTTACATGTTTATAGGAAGTTTTTTTCCATAAAACTGCCTCTTCAAATACCTCTTTGTTGTTTTGGAATACCCCGTATACGATTCCTAAAACTGTTTCTTGATTTTTGTCACCAAAGTAATTTTACCGACACATATCCCGTGACATCGAAATCTCAGAACCTATATACTTAACTGATAACAAAATAAAGATAGTTTGTTATCAAAGAATTGTTTAGCCGTGAACAAATCGAGTTCCGCTTAATTTGCCACTTAAAAAAATGTACTGTATCTATTACAGTAACCACATCGCAGAACTAGTAGAACAGCCCATAAAACAATGACATTTATTATGTCAATAAGGAAATTAAGATTGTGGCATTATTAAAAACATGTTTATTTTATGACATCCAGTAATCTCGGTACAGAGAACATTATTTATGGAGTGGTCGTATGTTTAACAACAAACGATATAAATATGCTAGGGATGCTGATAAATGTTTGTTGTTTGTTTAGTGCAGGTTATTTTTAGATCTAAATAGAGAAGAGGTCGAGAAATGAAAATCTAGTGTCACGTCATTGTAAGAAGACGTAAAGTCGCAATGACAAAACGCTTTTAGGATTTTAATGCTTTTCAAATAAAAGCGAGGCAGTGGCTATTTTCGAGCGCATATTTGAAATTTTTGGAATACAGTTGGCGGTAAAGCAAATTTGGAATCGGATCTAACCGCTCGTACTTGTTTATCTAAAAAATTTCGTATTACTTTTCATATTAGAAATTATTTTAATAAACTAATTGGAGAACCTTGAGGAAAATAAGTATTTTGAATAAGTTCGGGCACGTTTATCTGGAGTTAGAAGATTCAGAAGTGCTTTCTTCGTATAAAACATTAAAAATGTCATTACCAAAAACACAGTTTAGACTTAAAATGTATTCCAATATTCCAAATTTTAAAGCAATAGGCCCAGTTTCTTTAATTCCTTAAATTTTTGCACTTTGCGAAACACTACATAAATACACTAAAGTGGCACCTTATTAGTTCTAAGAGAGAGATAGAAACAGCAAATAAAATAAGAAAATAATGCCATTCAGAGCCTGGCATTTGAGCGAGCGATGATATCACATCCGCGAAATATAAAATTAACTCCGTTCTCTGAAAATAACTGACCCAGTACACTTGTAATTGCTCTAAATTGCTCGAGGAATGCCTGTGGACGAGCCATCAGATTAATTAATACTGTAACAATAATCCAATAAACATTATTGAGCCGGGATGGACATCCGGAGCAAACGCACATACGCCCGTTTAAAAAAAATTATACAGCCTTAATGGGATTGATACTTTGGCAGGCCTGTCTAATTAGCTCACATTAAGAGTTAATTCGTTAAAAACTGTGCTGGATTCGTCGCTAATTGCCACGACGAATATACAGGGTGAAACAAGTAGTCGAAAATGCAACTAATGGTCATAGATACTTTTTCGTAGATCTCTTTGCTGTGGTATGTTCTTCATTTCGTGATACGCCTTGTTAGGCCAGGAAAAGGAGCTGGGAATCTTGACGATTTTTTTTTTAACTTAAGGGCCCCATATTCTTTAAATAGTGTTTTCCGCAAAGACAAATAATTTCAAACATTTAATAACTGAATAATCTAAAGCTTATCAAATAATAGGAATGTTATGTCATGCCATCTGGTTATTTTCAAAGACGCCGCAGTAAAACGAATAAACAGGTGCAAAAAACGATCAAACCATCAAGGTTTTAGGTACTGAAATCTTCGAAAATACTAACTTTTTTATATATAATTCCAAATGTAAATATTCTTATAACATTTACTTGCTTAGTCCTACATATAAAATTGTTTACTTTTATTTATAAGTGCGTGAAAATAATTCTTAAAATGTGGGGTTAGAATAACAGCAAACGCATGTTTTACAAACGCTTTTTTTTTAGTTATTATTTTATTTGAGTAAATTTAAATGGTAACAATGAATAAACAAAACATCAAGGATTTTATTTTTATGCTTACTTTTGTTCTACACGTTTTATTTTCAAAAATTTCAGTACCTAAAAACGCCAGAAATTTCACTATTTCTCGGCCGGGAATATGGCCACCTTAAAGCTCTCTTCATGAGCTTTCTGAATATGTAATAATATATAACTATATCACGCGCATGCGTCGTATATTTCATTTTGCAACTAAGGTTAAAAAATTAAAAAAAAATTCAGGTTGCAAATTTGAAAAAACAAATGATAGATTTTTTTAATGTATTATTATGAAATATACCACGAAAAAATCAGTGCGATTGTGGAAGATGCTCGGGATCGTCCAGACTAATAATTAGTTAATTTGTTTATAAGGCCATAATTTATGAACTATTCAACTTACCGATTCCAAATTTCGTGTGAGTTATTTAGCCCAGTTACTGTAGCTGAAAATATAGTAATACCGCCGAATTTTTTATAACTGCATCGATTTTTCTCAAAATTTAGAATTAGGCTCATCTTACCCCCCACTTCAAAACTTATATATGCTATAGGTGTGCTTTTTGTTCTTAAGGGGTGAAAACCACCCCTTATTAGGAAAAAAAAGAAAAAATACAAATTTAAGCATTTTATGTAATCAAATCCTTTTTATTTATGCAGTATGAGTAATTTCATGTGCTATCTAACATGAAAATTAATGTATCCCAAATTTTCAACCCAGAAAAAACTTTAAAAACCACCCCTTTTGGATGAAAAATAATATAAAAAATATTTTTTTCAACTTGAAACGTTTTAATCATGCATTGTTATCAAATTAAAACTGATTTTTTGATTAAAAAATCTTTTTTATCGATTGCAATTTTTCAACCCTTGAAAAATACTCATTCTTTCGATAATAAAATGAAAAAATATTATTGAGAGTAGAAACATTTTAAATATGCATTCGTATTAAATAAACATTTATTCCCTTCTTATAAAATAATTTTGAATTGATTGCAACTTTTTAAAAATTACCCCTTACATTTATACATTTTTATTTTCCTTTTTAATAATAATAAATACAAAAAAAACCATAATTATATGTAAATGATTAATCGTCGTCACTGCTATTCTCTTATTATTATTATTATTTTGTGAGTGTGTGTGTGTGTGTGTGTGTGTGTGATGTGTGTGCGTGTGTGTAGTATAATGTGTATTATAATATAATACTGGTTTATTCAAATATACACATACTAAATACGTATATATACAAAAAAGATCTAAATGCTTCAAATTTTTTTTGACCTAAATTTTCCTAAAATTATCACCTAATCACGTGTTTATTTTTTTGACGATAACTTTCTTACTTTTTAAGATTTTTAATCGCACAAAGGCTCATTTTGCAGGGAATTGCAAGGGCTACGTGAACTGTTGAGTTAATCTTTTTTAAGCCCTTCATTTTTAAGTTTGAAGGGTTTAAAGGGCTCGAAAAGGGTGGTTCTCTCATTCATATGATAACTTAAAATGGCGATATCTCGATTAATATTAATTTTAGAGGAATAATAAAAATAAGCAAAATCATCAGCAAAAATAAAGCTAAATTTTTTTACTCTTGTATTTTT
>NW_019416643.1:33932-45227 GCF_000390285.2 Anoplophora glabripennis | reverse complement strand
CACCCCCAGGGCAAAAGCACATTTCGGCATTATATAAGTTTTGTTCCTTGAAGCATTCCCCACATTCAGTCAAAATTTCACGTCAATCGGTTCAGTTATAAAGAATTCGGAGGTAAAAACCCTGAGTAACTGGACTAATTAGACAGTGATAAGGAATGAGAGGATGCGATGCCAAAACGTTGTGGTAATAATAACGCAGTTTATAAAAATGTTTAATTCAAAAGTCATAAATAAACTTCTTCTGTTTATAACTTTTGATGTAATCAATATTTTTTGACGCTCGAGAGCTAGTTTTGTAGGTCTTCTGAAGACGACAAAAAAAGTACCTTACTGTTTTCTCGTGGAAATGAACGGGAAAAAGTTATAAGCGAAAAACGAAACGAAAGAAAAAGTCGCGTCCATTTCTATATTTCCTGGCCTATTGTATATCTCAACAGGCTCCGCAGAGATCTCGGATTCATATTAAAATCTAATTATAGCTTGGATTTTTGTGACATTTTACAAGTGGATAGCTGCATACAAATTACTGCGAGTAATATACTCGTAACACACAAAGACAGAAATAAACGTTTTATCACGATTCGAACGTTATAATACACGTTTATCTAATTGGTACAGGAGCTAATGGCAATACCGATGTGACCCATGGCGATATGTGTTAAATAAGCCGCAACAGAATGGGATTTCTTCACTAGCGCTGAGGAATTTAATCATTCTGATATATATTTTAATAAAAAATAAGAAAAATAGAATTAGCTTTGGATTTTTTTAGCATTAAACGTCATTGTTTTATAGTTACAGCTTGACTAAATTCATCTCGTCCACGAGTTTTTGTTGCTCAGTGGTAATAGTACCAGACTAGCACCGGAGCGCATTCTCTGTCCTAACTTGCTGTCTTTCTCATCTCTCGGACAATGTTAGTTTGGTCAAGTGGTATAAGGTTAAAAGTGTTTATTTTTAAAATGTAAATGTTGTTTATGTCAAATGAAGTAAAAATCAATAAATCAAATAAATTAAACATGGAATTTAAAAAACAAAATCTTTTAGTACCACATAAATCAAAGCAGGTATACGAAAAATATATTAGAGGCTTGTTATAGACCTGCGAACAAGCGAAGCTAATTTTTTTCGGAAACGTTTTGTTGACACTTTTCAACAACTAATAAAAAAATGGAAGTCGGAAACTTTAAGAAAAATATATTCGATGCCATGAGTAACGATAAATGTAGAAGATGAAGATGAAATTTGCCATTTCGAGGCATAAAAAATTCTCGGATTCGTATTTGTCGAGGAACTTGATGGTATTTACAACCAAAACTGTTAAAAAATACCTTGGAAGATGCTCCGGGTGGTACATATTTTAGGGTGGCCCAAAAAAAAACGATTATTTTTTTTCATGTCTCTTGTGAAAATATGTTAGTTTATCATGTTTTAAGAGGTCCCTCAAAAAATCAGCTCAAAAAAAATTTCTCGAGGCAAAATTTAAGTGTCTCATGATTTATTTCTATTCTTTTGTTCATCAAATTCAATTAAAAAAAATTATTAGTTCGTTGGTACTTTTTTTAGAGGTCGCTCGAAAACATAGGTAAGTACACTATGTACTTTGAATATTACAATAATTATGAATGACCTTTAGAAATTAAAATATTGTTTTGAAATTTTCAGAATCGAGATTTTTTTCAACCTAGAAAATGATAAAATAACGAGAAAAAAAATTTAAAAAATAATTCAATTTTTGACGATTTTGGACATTTTTAAAAACCTTGAGCGATCTCTAAAAAAAATATTTTTGAGCTGATTTTTTGAGGGGGCTCTTAAAACATGATTTTCACAAGAGACACGAAAAAAAAATAATCGTTTTGGGCCACCCTAATATATTCAGCAACAAACGTGATTATTTACAGAAAAATATATGTATTTATTATTTACAGTTCTATTAAAAACTTATTTTATATTGTTCTTATCATTGGCGTATGTGAGGTTGTCGAAAAATGAACTACAATCTCAAAATTTCACATGTTAGGAATTTAGACTCGGCAATGAATTTTTATTCAATACAGGATGTCAGGGAAAAGTGGGAAATCTCTCGAGTACAGATAGAACATAAAAAAATAAAATGACAAGTTCCTATAAAATTTTTTCGTACAGGCTCTCCCTACGGAGATATGTGCCCCTAAACGACGCCTCTGGAAATCGCTTTTTGTTGAATAACTTTTAAAGTACTTTATATAATTTAATAAAAGTTTTATGTGATGGACACTAGTAAGGACCTCTTAAAACATCCTGTCCTTTGCCCTTTAAACATATTTAGCTATTTTAGTTTACCAGAGACGGGCTGAGCTTTACAACTTAATGCCTAAATTTTTAACACCCTATATGATAAAGACTTTAAACTAATAAATCTGGGTAGCTTCAATCTTAGACTAAAAAAGGTACCCTTGTTTATTGTCGATAAAATGAACCGTTTACGAGAAAAATAATAATAAAGACTGTCTTGTTTTATTTTTAATAAAACGGGCCATGATTTCTTTCTTTTTTTTTTTTCGACAACAAAGTGCGATACGAAAGTCGTTCGAACAACAGGAAAGTTTTATTTTAAGAAGTTTTATCCGACAAAATACAAAATTAAAAAAAACGCAGTGGTGTCCCAGGAGTCATCTTAACGAAATTATTGGAAAACTTCATAAAGGCGGTTTTCCACTAAACGGACAAAACAAAAACAAAACACAAACTTGTGTCGAATAAAACAGAACTGTAACTTTTCGCAAACTTTTTGAAGACTGGCGTGTTTTGGGACAGTTGGAGTTTTGTTTTTCGAGTCCCGCTTCAAAAAGGCGGTTTTCCGCTAAACGGACAAATCAAAAACAAAACACAAACTTGTGTCGAATAAAACAAAACTGAAACTTTTCGCAAACTTTTTGAAGACTGGCGTGTTTTGCGACAGTTGGAGTTTTGTTTTTCGGGTCCCACTCGAAAGCGGTCACATCAAAAGGTTTCGACGTGTTTTGAAACTCAAGTCTGTTTAGTGGAAACGGTTGTGTTGTGTTTTCTATTTAAGTGATCCAACCCAATATCTATGTTGGCATTTTCTTCTTCCCAAAAACAATATTTTAATCATTAATGAATTACAGCTGTTAAAAATATATATGTGTACGGTTAAAATGTTTACTTGGCTAGGATACAAACTAACCAAGTAAACACTTTAACCGTACATATACCACGAACTCCATCGATGGATATCTGGGAAACCGCCCGAAGGATTTTTTTTGAAATTGTGATGGCGCGATATGGACTGTGGAGAAGTTGATACTAACTTTCTTATTTTAAATGGAACCCCTTATATATTATTGCAAAAAAATTAGGGGTTTCCATTTAAAAATTTCGAGTTTTCTACATATTCTGAACTTCATATTCGATAAAAAAAATTTGACCACCCAGTATAAAAACCAGATATCCATCGATGGAGTTCGAGGTGTGACACTCTGTAGACACACTTTTTTTCCAAGGACTTCAGTATAAACCAGCCATAACTAAGAATAAAAAAATATCTAAACATGTTGGCTGGTTATTGGAAAAANTAATATTTATGGTTTTGGCGTTATTTAACGTTAACTGGTTCCAATTTAGTTTTTAGCTATCATATAATAATGTTTAAAAATCCATAATTCGGTTTACATTGCAATTAGAGAAAAACAAAATAACGCCATTAGATTTGTTTTTTATTACCTTTCTTTTTGTTCATTACAACTTTTTCGTTAAATCCAATGGTTATTTGCAAAAAACTGTCCGAAAACAAGCACTTTTTCAGTAAAAAATCAACATTTTCATTGACGAATAACTCGGAAAGTATTGGATTATCCAAAAAACTTTATATAACATTTGTTACTTAAAATTGACTCCTCTATCGATTCCTGTGGTTATTTTGGGCGTAAAAATTTCCACTCCCCCAAAGAAGGGGTGGGAACCACTCCCAGGGCAAAAGCACACTTCGGCACTATACAGGGTAGGAAAGTACCGATGGTCTATTTGAAGTTACGTGAGAGCGATAAAGTAAGCCATAGAAATCCATGGGATAGAGAAGGATGGCTATAATGGAGGCCTCTCTTACACTGTATAAGTTTAGTTCCTTGAGACATTCCCCACATTCAGTCAAAATTTTAAGTCAATCGGTTCAGTTATAAAGAATTCGGAGGTAAAAACCCTGAGTAACTGGACTAATTAGACAGTGATAAGGAATGAGAGGATGCGATGCCAAAACGTTGTGGTAATAATAACGCAGTTTATAAAAATGTTTAATTCAAAAGTCATAAATAAACTTCTTCTGTTTATAACTTTTGATGTAATCAATATTTTTTGACGCTCGAGAGCTAGTTTTGTAGGTCTTCTGAAGACGACAAAAAAAGTACCTTACTGTTTTCTCGTGGAAATGAACGGGAAAAAGTTATAAGCGAAAAACGAAACGAAAGAAAAAGTCGCGTCCATTTCTATATTTCCTGGCCTATTGTATATCTCAACAGGCTCCGCAGAGATCTCGGAGTCATTTTAAAAGCTAATTATAGCTTGGATTTTTGTGACATTTTACAAGTGGATAGCTGCATACAAATTACTGCGAGTAATATACTCGTAACACACAAAGACAGAAATAAAGTTTTATCACGATTCGAACGTTATAATACACGTTTATCTAATTGGTACAAGAGCTAATAGCAATACCGATGTGACCCATGGCGATATGTGTTAATAAGCCGCAACAGAATGAGATTTCTTCACTAGCGCTGAGGAATTTAATCATTCTGATATAAATTTTAATAAAAAATAAGAAAAATAGAATTAGCTTTGGATTTTTTTAGCATTAAACGTCATTGTTTTATGGTTACAGCTTGACTAAATTCATCTCGTCCACGAGTTTTTGTTGCTCAGTGGTAATAGTACCAGACTAGCACCGGAGCGCATTCTCTGTCCTAACTTGCTGTCTTTCTCATCTCTCGGACAATGTTAGTTTGGTCAAGTGGTATAAGGTTAAAAGTGTTTATTTTTAAAATGTAAATGTTGTTTATGTCAAATGAAGTAAAAATCAATAAATCAAATAAATTAAACATGGAATTTAAAAAACAAAATCTTTTAGTACCACATAAATCAAAGCAGGTATACGAAAAATATATTAGAGGCTTGTTATAGACCTGCGAACAAGCGAAGCTAATTTTTTTCGGAAACGTTTTGTTGACACTTTTCAACAACTAATAAAAAAATGGAAGTCGGAAACTTTAAGAAAAATATATTCGATGCCATGAGTAACGATAAATGTAGAAGATGAAGATGAAATTTGCCATTTCGAGGCATAAAAAATTCTCGGATTCGTATTTGTCGAGGAACTTGATGGTATTTACAACCAAAACTGTTAAAAAAAAACCTTGGAAGATGCTCCGGGTGGTACATATTTTAGGGTGGCCCAAAAAAAAACGATTATTTTTTTTCATGTCTCTTGTGAAAATATGTTAGTTTATCATGTTTTAAGAGGTCCCTCAAAAAATCAGCTCAAAAAAAATTTCTCGAGGCAAAATTTAAGTGTCTCATGATTTATTTCTATTCTTTTGTTCATCAAATTCAATTAAAAAAAATTATTAGTTCGTTGATATTTTTTTTTAGAGGTCGCTCGAAAACATAGGTAAGTACACTATGTACTTTGAAAATTACAATAATTATGAATGACCTTTAGAAATTAAAATATTGTTTTGAAATTTTCAGAATCGAGATTTTTTTCAACCTAGAAAATGATAAAATAACGAGAAAAAAAATTTAAAAAATAATTCAATTTTTGACGATTTTGGACATTTTTAAAAACCTTGAGCGATCTCTAAAAAAAATATTTTTGAGCTGATTTTTTGAGGGGGCTCTTAAAACATGATTTTCACAAGAGACACGAAAAAAAAATAATCGTTTTGGGCCACCCTAATATATTCAGCAACAAACGTGATTATTTACAGAAAAATATATGTATTTATTATTTACAGTTCTATTAAAAACTTATTTTATATTGTTCTTATCATTGGCGTATGTGAGGTTGTCGAAAAATGAACTACAATCTCAAAATTTCACATGTTAGGAATTTAGACTCGGCAATGAATTTTTATTCAATACAGGATGTCAGGGAAAAGTGGGAAATCTCTCGAGTACAGATAGAACATAAAAAAATAAAATGACAAGTTCCTATAAAATTTTTTCGTACAGGCTCTCCCTACGGAGATATGTGCCCCTAAACGACGCCTCTGGAAATCGCTTTTTGTTGAATAACTTTTAAAGTACTTTATATAATTTAATAAAAGTTTTATGTGATGGACACTAGTAAGGACCTCTTAAAACATCCTGTCCTTTGCCCTTTAAACATATTTAGCTATTTTAGTTTACCAGAGACGGGCTGAGCTTTACAACTTAATGCCTAAATTTTTAACACCCTATATGATAAAGACTTTAAACTAATAAATCTGGGTAGCTTCAATCTTAGACTAAAAAAGGTACCCTTGTTTATTGTCGATAAAATGAACCGTTTACGAGAAAAATAATAATAAAGACTGTCTTGTTTTATTTTTAATAAAACGGGCCATGATTTCTTTCTTTTTTTTTTTTCGACAACAAAGTGCGATACGAAAGTCGTTCGAACAACAGGAAAGTTTTATTTTAAGAAGTTTTATCCGACAAAATACAAAATTAAAAAAACGCAGTGGTGTCCCAGGAGGCATCTTAACGAAATTATTGGAAAACTTCATAAAGGCGGTTTTCCACTAAACGGACAAAACAAAAACAAAACACAAACTTGTGTCGAATAAAACAAAACTGAAACTTTTCGCAAACTTTTTGAAGACTGGCGTGTTTTGCGACAGTTGGAGTTTTGTTCTTCGGGTCCCGCTCGAAAGCGGTCACATCAAAAGGTTTCGACGTGTTTTGAAACTCAAGTCTGTTTAGTGGAAACGGTTGTGTTGTGTTTTCTATTTAAGTGATCCAACCCAATATCTATGTTGGCATTTTCTTCTTCCCAAAAACAATATTTTAATCATTAATGAATTATAGCTATTAAAAAATATATATGTGTACGGTTAAAGTGTTTACTTGGCTAGGATACAAACTAACCAAGTAAACACTTTAACCGTACATATACCACGAACTCCATCGATGGATATCTGGGAAACCGCTCGAAGGATTTTTTTGAAATTGTGATGGCGTGATACGGACTGTGGAGCCTACCAAGCTAAAATATTTTCAAGGTCATCGTATTTCCGGTTATACCGGAAGTTGATACTAACTTTCTTATTTTAAATGGAACCCCCTGTATATTATTGCAAAAAAATTAGGGGTTTCCATTTAAAAATTTCGAGTTTTCCACATATTCTGAACTTCATATTCGATAAAAAAAATTTGACCACCCTGTATAAAAACTGGAAAATTTTCATGTCAAATTCGATAAAGTAGGTCTTTCTCTACAAAATGTCCAATTTGCACAAAAAAATAAACCGGGAAAACTAAATTTTGCTGACAGTCTGCATCTGTCAATTTTTGTTTAAAAATCGAAATATCTCGGAAACGGTCAATCCTAAGTATGGAGTGTGCTATATGTTTTCAACTTAAAAATGGATGATGTTTCCAAAAATGCAATAATATACAGGGGGTTCCATTTAAAATAAGAAAGTTAGTATCGACTTCCGGTATAACCGGAAGTACGATGACCTTGAAAATATTTTAACTTGGTGGGCCCCACGGTCCGTATCACACCATCACAATTTCAAAAAAATCCTTAGAGCGGTTTCCCAGATATCCATCGATGGAGTTCGAGGTGGGACACTCTGTAGACACTTACTTTTTTTTCAAGGACTTCAGTATAAACCAGCCATAACTAAGAATAAAAAAATCTTCTCTAAACATGTTGGCTGGTTATTGGAAAAATGTGTTCTGACTTCCTCGCGACAACCAGTGGAAAAGGACTGAAAACAAAAACAAAACTCGAACAAAATGTAGCCCGCTTGATGGAAACAAGAGTTTTGGGTTTGTTTCAATTTTGTTTTTGTTTTGTTCTAGAAAACACAAACAGGACATAAACTCAACTGTCAGTTTAGTGGAAAACCGCATAAGAGGGTTAGCATGGGCTCCGTGAAGTCTGATCGAGGGCATGTCGAATTGAGGACTGCTGTTCTTGCTGTACTAGGGAGAAACTTCTACAGAGAATCACGTCTCATTGTAATGCGATAAGGAACAATGCTGGGTTATTGTGGCTCAAATTGAACATTTAATAAATGTGTTACAAATTTGTTGTAATTGTCTATGGTCTTAAGTTATGTTCTATACGAAACTTTTCAATTTTAAACTCTGCATTTAGAAGCAACCTCAACCAAGTGAACCAAAATAGCCCAAAATTTTTCTAAAGGTGACTTGACCCGTTACCAAAATTCTGCCTCGTTGGAATTCCGGTTTGTATTGTTTATTGTCCTTTGTATTCCTAACACAAAATAGTTAAAACGTAACAACACGTTGCGAAATAAATATTTGCCATTCACAGCGAATCCGGAGTAATGAGAAAGTCAAACAAAGAGCGGTGTCGGGTTACAAACAGCGTATACATGTATACATTAATGCCTAATGACGTTTCGATAGGAGCGTGTGTGTTACATTTTCATTAGAAGACTGTCGCGAGGAGCAAAGCGCGCATAGATGTATGAAATTAAAATTTAATTATGATCTGTTATCTAGAATTTCAGGGTAAACATTTGCTTAATTGGCAACCTTGACTGCTTGATGGCTCCGAGCAGTTATTAGTATTAACGGCGCGAATTTGTTTAATTTTGTGGTCACTTAGAGGCATTTTTCTTTTAACGAGACAGTTTTTATTGTTTAAAAACGGCTTTATTGGTGGCGTCACTATTCCTAACGCTCGCAAAAATGTTATTGGTACATAATTAACCCATAATTTTTATGTTTTAGCAATTTGTCATTTTCCATTCTTAATTCTTAGTTTTAAAAAAATTATTTCTGCTGTTACATTAAATGTCTATAATAAAATCTAGAAAGAGACGTATTTAAGAAAGTTAAAACATATAATATTAAAGAGTTATAACATTCTAAACAAAATACAGATATTTTTACTCTTTTTTTTTAATTTAGTCACTTCGTCAGATGAATCGGCTGGACATCTTAAATTAATCCAAAACAACATAAAACAGGAACAAAATTAAGCCACGAATGATACGCACGAAATGAAAACTACTAAACAAAGTGTCTGTTTACCCGACTGAAATATGCTAGTTGACTGTACACCTGATATAATATGTTTTATTACATTTATTTTATTTTCAGTTTATCAAATACAGTTTCAAATTCCTTAATAATTCCGAAATGGTTTAAAATCAAAATTTGAAATTTGCCGATGTAGTGCAAGACAAATTGGGACATGATTTAGTGGCATTACCAAAAAAATAATAATAATAAAATAAAATACTCAGTGGCGTAGAAAAAAATTGTTGTAATAACTTTCTGACTAAATATGTTAAAAGTGTATTGATGTAACAAATTTAAGATTTCTATAATTTTTGTTTTATTTATGAATATTACGTACACTGTTATATCCAACCTTCTTTCAAAAACACCCTGTATAAAAATTGTCATTAAAATCGAAAGGAAGTTTATGAAAAAATGCGCTGTATTTTTTCTAGTTACATATACTATAAACAGTTTTTTTCTTAAGTATGTAATTTAGTACTTCCAACAACTTAAATGTAAAAATATTTGAATCTATGGAACTATGATTGCTTGTACAGTCGTCTGTCGGCTTGTACAGGGGCGCCCTGTATACATATATACATATGTCAACGTCAACCGTCTGATTATGCAGTGTAGGTTTTAAAGAACATAAACATTACATTAAATGGAATGAAAGTAAGGTCAAAATGTGCCATTTTTTTTAAGTGTATGATAAATTAAGAATAAAGCAGCAATTAATGAAAATAGTAATTTTATATCTGTTTTTATTAATAACGTGAGAAACTAGTTTTGTAATTAATGACTGCGCTTAATGTTGAGATATAAACAACTTTTATAAAAAAATATCGATCTTTGGATACATGTACGTCCAAACGTAATAATTTAAATTTGAACAAACTGTACTTTGACATAGTGTACTATAGATTTTAAAGTATTAAATGTACTATTGGAAAAATCCTCTGCATCTACAGGGTGTTACAAATTAGTCGGTCAAGCAGTTAACCACATATTCTTTGGACTAAAATAATGGGACATTTATTATTCCATTTTTCGGAGCCCAATTTTCAAAATATAGGGTGTCAAAATTAAAATTTAAAAAATGATTTTTATTGATAACTTCGGTGATTGTAGGGATATTTATTTGAAATGTAGCACATATTTTGATCTTAAGTGGGAACACTTTTTGTTTAATTTTGGGGAGGGGGGTTGTAGTACCTATGGACCCCAATTTTTTTTTTTTAGTACGCTTATGCTTCCCGAATATATTTTTTTTAGATAAAGCGGCGTTCTATTTTTTTCACTCTTGTAAGATTTTTATTTGGAGTCTCATTTGCTAGATATTGTAACTTTTTTGGATACGCGACATCGTTTTATTCGACATTAGACTTTATTTTTTGGGACTACAATCATGCGCAAAAATACCAATAAAGTATTTATTCATCCCTAAATAAGATAAGACTTGTTTTTTTTTTGGAAAGAAAATTTAACTTCAATAAAAACATCTTGTTTAAAAAAAATCTTACGGAATAACCTTCGGGGATAAATGTCCCATAATTTAATCACAAGTTCTTAAAGCACATTGTATTTAGGTAATAGAACTTTTGCCAAGCAACGCGCTTTAGAAAACTTAAGTTATTAATGCCCTTGCAATATTATAGCTGACAATGATGTGAGAAATAATCAAAATGAGTTCCCGAAAAAAAAAACTAATTTTAACCTATTTAAGGAGGTATGTCGGGGTCCTATGCTTTTCTTATGCGTCTAAAACCCGCTGCCAACTTGAACAAATTAAATTCTGTTGAAATTATTTGCAATAAACATCTATATAGCAAAGAAATCTACTCAATATGCACATAGCATACATATTGAAAATTATCAACATAAAAATATCATATTTAAGTAGTTTTAAATTATATTTAATGAACGCATAAACACTATGTAGATGTGACAACAGCGCTAATAATCGAGTGCAGTTGTACACACTGCGAACCTACATACCTCGGACATCGGAGATATTGCGCGTCAAATTCGGGTAAAGATGCGTACGCGTTC
>NW_019416643.1:0-30880 GCF_000390285.2 Anoplophora glabripennis | reverse complement strand
GGACACTCTGTAGACACACTTTTTTTCCAAGGACTTCAGTATAAACCAGCCATAACTAAGAATAAAAAAATCTCTAAACATGTTGGCTGGTTATTGGAAAAATGTGTTCTGACTTCCTCGCGACAACCAGTGGAAAAGGACTGAAAACAAAAACAAAACTCGAACAAAATGTAGCCCGCTTGATGGAAACAAGAGTTTTGGGTTTGTTTCAATTTTGTTTTTGTTTTGTTCTAGAAAACACAAACAGGACATAAACTCAACTGTCAGTTTAGTGGAAAACCGCATAAGAGGGTTAGCATGGGCTCCGTGAAGTCTGATCGAGGGCATGTCGAATTGAGGACTGCTGTTCTTGCTGTACTAGGGAGAAACTTCTACAGAGAATCACGTCTCATTGTAATGCGATAAGGAACAATGCTGGGTTATTGTGGCTCAAATTGAACATTTAATAAATGTGTTACAAATTTGTTGTAATTGTCTATGGTCTTAAGTTATGTTCTATACGAAACTTTTCAATTTTAAACTCTGCATTTAGAAGCAACCTCAACCAAGTGAACCAAAATAGCCCAAAATTTTTCTAAAGGTGACTTGACCCGTTACCAAAATTCTGCCTCGTTGGAATTCCGGTTTGTATTGTTTATTGTCCTTTGTATTCCTAACACAAAATAGTTAAAACGTAACAACACGTTGCGAAATAAATATTTGCCATTCACAGCGAATCCGGAGTAATGAGAAAGTCAAACAAAGAGCGGTGTCGGGTTACAAACAGCGTATACATTAATGCCTAATGACGTTTCGATAGGAGCGTGTGTGTTACATTTTCATTAGAAGACTGTCGCGAGGAGCAAAGCGCGCATAGATGTATGAAATTAAAATTTAATTATGATCTGTTATCTAGAATTTCAGGGTAAACATTTGCTTAATTGGCAACCTTGACTGCTTGATGGCTCCGAGCAGTTATTAGTATTAACGGCGCGAATTTGTTTAATTTTGTGGTCACTTAGAGGCATTTTTCTTTTAACGAGACAGTTTTTATTGTTTAAAAACGGTTTTATTGGTGGCGTCACTATTCCTAACGCTCGCAAAAATGTTATTGGTACATAATTAACCCATAATTTTTATGTTTTAGCAATTTGTCATTTTCCATTCTTAATTCTTAGTTTAAAAAAAATTATTTCTGCTGTTTCATTAAATGTCTATAATAAAATCTAGAAAGAGACGTATTTAAGAAAGTTAAAACATATAATATTAAAGAGTTATAACATTCTAAACAAAATACAGATATTTTTACTCTTTTTTTTTAATTTAGTCACTTCGTCAGATGAATCGGCTGGACATCTTAAATTAATCCAAAACAACATAAAACAGGAACAAAATTAAGCCACGAATGATACGCACGAAATGAAAACTACTAAACAAAGTGTCTGTTTACCCGACTGAAATATGCTAGTTGACTGTACACCTGATATAATATGTTTTATTACATTTATTTTATTTTCAGTTTATCAAATACAGTTTCAAATTCCTTAATAATTCCGAAATGGTTTAAAATCAAAATTTGAAATTTGCCGATGTAGTGCAAGACAAATTGGGACATGATTTAGTGGCATTACCAAAAAAAAAAAATAATAATAATAAAATAAAATACTCAGTGGCGTAGAAAAAAATTGTTGTAATAACTTTCTGACTAAATATGTTAAAAGTGTATTGATGTAACAAATTTAAGATTTCTATAATTTTTGTTTTGTTTATGAATATTACGTACACTGTTATATCCAACCTTCTTTCAAAAACACCCTGTATAAAAATTGTCATTAAAATCGAAAGGAAGTTTATGAAAAAATGCGCTGTATTTTTCTTTGTCTTTCTTTGTTTTTTTCTTAAGTATGTAATTTAGTACTTCCAACAACTTAAATGTAAAAATATTTGAACCTATGGAACTATGATTGCTTGTACAGTCGCCATATATGTCAACGTCAACCGTCTGATTATGCAGTGTAGGTTTTAAAGAACATAAACATTACATTAAATGGAATGAAAGTAAGGCCAAAATGTGCCATTTTTTTTAAGTGTATGATAAATTAAGAATAAAGCAGCAATTAATGAAAATAGTAATTTTATATCTGTTTTTATTAATAACGTGAGAAACTAGTTTTGTAATTAATGACTGCGCTTAATGTTGAGATATAAACAACTTTTATAAAAAAATATCGATCTTTGGATACATGTACGTCCAAACGTAATAATTTAAACTTGAACAAACAGTACTGGAAAAATCCTTTGCATCTACAGGGTGTTACAAATTAGTCGGTCAAGCAGTTAACCACATATCCTTTGGACTAAAATAATGGGACTTTTCTTATACCATTTTTCCGAGCCCCATTTTCAAAATATAGAGTGTCAAAATTAAAATTTAAAAAATGTTTTTTATTGATAACTTCGGTGATTGTATTTTTAGAGTTGTTTATCCAACAGTAAGTGAAGTGGACAGCAGAATATTTTCCATAAAAAAGGGAGTTGGTATCACCTCAAACACGTTGTCCAGTTTCCGTCTGGAAAAATCGATCAAACAAATCCTATGAATTAGCTTTTGTTTACTGTTTCGCCACAGCACACTGATAAACAGTCTGGAAGGAAATAAATTGTTTATGTTACTGTTTTCAATGACGATGACCTAAACATTTGTATTCGACTACTGTTGACCGCCTTTCTCAATAAAAAAGTGACAGTTCTGCATATTTTGTTAAATTACTGAACTGGCTGTTGTTGTTGTCATAGGTCCATTCAGTATGTTGAATTAATAGCACATGTATGTAAAAATATTACATCGAACGGTCAAAAAACGTAGAGAGAGCCATTTTTGCCAAAGGTGGTTTTATAAATAATGCTCGTTTTCTGCTAAAAGTTCAAAGTTATCATCAGGGAGATATGGGTGAAACATTGTGCCAAAACCCACTGTGTTGTGTTGTTAAACAGACTGTGCAATTATAGAGGCTATCAAATTTTTATGTAACACACTACTATGTAAAAATGTTACTGTTCTGAGCCATACATTATTTAAAAAATAATTATTTCTGACTAAACTACGCAGGATTCGAAAAAAAAGTATAGAGACATTTTTTCCTCAAAAAAGTCCAATTAATTAAAAAATAATATTATTTGCTTGATTATTCAAAGGAATAAAAAAAATTTCTGTTAAGAGTAGTTACAAAACTATCCTTATTTATAACCGATTTTGATGAAACTTATGGTATGATTATTACTTACAATTTTCATTCCGTTATCTTAATCAGAAAGAAAGTTATTTTAAAAAATATCCAAATGATAAGACCCCTTTGGAGGGCCATATCTCAGTAACGGTGCTCCGGAGGACCAATGTTTATAGGAACTCATTTTACTATTTTTGGCCCTAATTTCACCCCCTTAAATTTTGTACCAACTTTTCCAAACACCCTGTATATCTAATATTACCAGAATATCGCGATATTTAGGTCATGACAAAGAAGACATTTATGTCCAAAGGACATAAGATCGAAAATCGATCTAGTAAAAATATTGAGAAATTCTTGATGACAATGTGCAATATGGGCTTACCTTTTATTTGGCATATGCCACGTCACTACTAAAAAGGTCTATTGTAAAGCAGCTTACGGAGATTGCAGTTAGCCTGCCTCACACCTAAATTCCGAATATTTTCGAATATTGCCAAATTTCCGTTCATGTTGTTCTTGATTTACTTTTCTTTTCGATGTCAGCAAGGGGTCCTAAACATAACCGGACTGGCTACTGATTTTGATCACTCTGTATGTACTCATAACTTCATTATCACACCTTTTTAATTTCAGTAGCCTTCATCCTCGTTTGGTGAAATTATCTGCCAATTATGTAATTAGAATTGACAAATTATTGGCAAACACACGCGTAATTGTAATAATTCTTAAGGTGTGACGAAATTTATGCTATGCATCGGCCAACACGAGAAGCCCCAGTTTGCTAAATACTTGCTTAAGACCGCGTCGTTGTGCACATCATTATTAAAATTAGACGCGGCAATTCTGGCTAAATTATCATGTCCTGGTTTTGATAAGATACACCTTCCTAGAACAATGAGTTTTATTTACGTTTGTACGACTAGAGGAGACTGGATTGTTTCCCTGTCTTTATTGCGGTTTATGTCTCGTAAAAAGAATGTTTATTTAGCATACTCAACTTCCCGACGGTGATTCTTATTAACAAGAAAGAGGTGAAGTGATTTGTTTCATTGAATTTACAGCGAAGGTTTCATCCACTTTATACAGGATGTCTTACGGTGACGGCCCATTAGAATTTTTTCAGAGACTACTTGTATTTGAGTTTTGACAATTCGGGATACCGGGTTTTCGGGCATGCCCATCTCAACTAAAATAATGGCGTCCGCGTACCGCTTCCGGTTATACAGGAAGTCGCCATCAACTTGCTTATTTTAAAGGGAACACCCTATATATTATTGCAATTTTGGATTCTACGTGTTATTTTAGGTGGACCTTTATGAAGTTTCCCTATTCCTAAAATTAACCGTTTTCGAGATATTTAATTTTTTTTAAAAAAATTGAGAAAAACAGTGACTAGCTTCAAACAATGTGTATTTTATAGTAATAAAGATAAAGCAACAATATTTCTAGGGGGGATAACTCGACCCCTAAGCTTCCCATCCATACCTTCAAAGTGGCTTAATTGCATACAGGGTGCTAGAAATTTAATGCCGAGTTTAGTTAACTTCAAACCTTTATAAGTTGGTTTTTAAAATGGAACACCCTGTATGTTTTTCTATATTCTGATACACAATTTTATTCTCTTTCGAACGGTATCAGACTTCGCTATACCTATCTCTTCTTGTTTTTAAGTTATATACTATTTTTTGTGTAATCACCTAAAATCATGAAATTTCTTGCGAGGATAGCTGTGAAATTCTTAGCAAAACTTCAAAACAAACAACTAAACTATCAATTTGTTGTTAGTCTCTTGCAGTGACAGTTTAATTTAGTGTTTATAAGAAATGGAAAACAATACATATTCAAATACTGATATTTTAAAGTTATTATTCATTCACGAACGTTGCAATGGGATTATATGCAGAACATGTACAGTTTTTAATGAGACATATCCAAATTTGCTACCAATGAGTAGAAAAAAGTTAAGAAGAATTTTAGCAAATCAACTATGGTCGAATTTGTGCAGAAAGAATTTTACCAAAACCAATAACTTCAAATGAAGATAATGTAATAAATCTGCTAGCCTATTTCAATGTTCATTCAGAATTAGGGTTTCTGATTTCTCGGCCTACTTTTTTTGTCGGGACTCGAGAATTATCGACTAAGAATTCCCGGGAATTCTCGAATTCTCGAGAAATTTCTAAAACTTAAAAAAGTCATAATTTTGGTTTGGTATTGCAATGCGAAAAATAAATATGCTATTATACTTAACAATCATCATTAACATTTATTATTTATTCAGTATTTTTATTAATTACTTATATGTTTCTACTTCTTCTAATAAAACTAAATTAAACTTTGAGTATCTTTTTCTTAAAAACCTTTAACTTGTTTTATTAAACACTTTCATTATACTTATGTTTATTTCAATGTTTTTGAATCGTAGCTTTCTTCCAATAATTATTATTAATCATTAATCATGCAGTCTTAATTAAACAAATAGTAAATAAGGAATTTAACCGAAGAAATCTTAACAAAAAAAAGGTTTTTAATTTAAAGATACAGAAGCGTTCTTCCTATTAATTCAGCACTTATAATCACGATCTTTTAATTAACAAAACAAAAATAAAATAATGAACTAAAGGAACAGGAACTAAATATTTTCAGAATCAACATCAACATTAGGACGATATCTGCTTATAATAAAATTTCTACACAGACTTATAACAAGGTAGGTACATTAAAAAAAATAAGAATCGTCAAAGTAAACTAAAGCCTTAAAAACTTAAAATAAATAAATCATGAGCTAGTCGAGAAACCACTTTAACCTCTCAGTTATTTGTCGAGAAACGTATTGAACGCATGAACGAAACGAACTCCAATCAAGAACTTGAGACGCGCGTGATTTTTAAATTTCTCGATTTCTCGACACTTTTTTCTCGTCTCGAGTAAGGCCAGATTTCCCGGGAATTCTCGCTTCGAGAAGTCTCGACCAGAAACCCTATCCAGAATCCTCAACTCAACTCGTGCCGCAGAGTATGATTTAGGCATTTCAAGAGCTTCCATTCACAGGATGCTAAGAACTAATGATATGCATCCATCCAAATTTAAGCTACTTTCTGATCTTCATCCGGGTTACGCCGTGCAACGTGTACAATTTTGTGAAACGATGTTGGTGCGATACCAAGAAGATCCACAATTTTTGCAACATATACAGACGACTCATACTCATTTGTGGTCATCGGAAAATCCTCATGTTATCCGGGAAAGAAACTTTCAAAATAAATTTAGCGTAAATGTTTTTTGTCTAATTAGAGATAACCAAATTTCTTACCATATCTAGAAAGAAAATTAAATGCCGACAGATATCTCAATATTTTGCAAACGGTTGTGGCAGATTTTCTAGATGATATACCTTTAGACCAACTAAGGATGTGTTGGTATCAATTGGACGGGGCTTCATTTCACTGTCACAATCAAATCGATCAACAGCTGACTGAAATGTTTGAAGATAGGATGGATGAGACGCCTAGGACTGTGGAATTGGCCAGTGAGGTCTCCCGACCTCACTCCATTACATTTTTTATGTTTGGGGAGTAATATAGCAAAAAGTTAATTCTACACCCGTTGCTTCAAAAGAGGATTTGATTACTCGAATACGAAGAGCGATCCATGAATTGCCAGCAGCTGAAATAGCAAAAGCGGTGAACACTTATGACTTTTTTAAGTCATTTTTTGTATCTTAGTGCATTATTATTATCAACATACAATCATACATAATTAAAATTGTGTATTACTATGTATGCAGTTGATTTATTCGCTCATTGGTGGAAAATTCATTGCAACGTCTGTGAATAAACAATAATAAATAACTGGTGATAGTTTAGTTGTTTGTTTTGAAGTTTTGCTAAAAATTCCACAGCTATCCTCGCAAGAAATTACATGATTTTAGGTGATTACACAAAAAATTAGTAGATAACTTAAAAACTAGAAGAGATATGTATAGGGAACCCTGATACCGTTCGAAAGAGAATAAAATTGTGTATTAGAATATAAAAAAACAAATAGGGTGTTCCATTTAAAAAAACTGACTTATGAAGGTTTGAAGTTAACTAAACTCGGCATTAAATTTCTAGCACCCTGTATGCAATTAAGCCACTTTGAAAGTATGGATGGGAAGCTTAGGGGTCGAGTTATCCCCCCTATAAATATTGTTGCTTTATCTTTCTTACTATAAAATACACATGGTTTGAAGCTAGTCACTGTTTTTCTCAATTTTTTTGAAAAAAATTAAATATCTCGGAAACGGTTAATTTTAGGAATAGGGAAACTTCATAAAAGTCCACCTAAAATAACACGTAGAATCCAAAATTGCAAGAATATATAGGGTGTTCCATTTAAAATAAGCAAGTTGATGGCGATTTCCGGTATAACCGGAAGTGGTACGTGGACGCCATTTTAGTTGAGAAGGGCATGCCCGAAAACCCGGTATCCCAAATTTTCAAAATTCAAATCGAAGTAAGTCTCCGAAATAATTCTAATGGGCCGTCGTCACCGTGAGACACCCTGTATGTCTATCTCCTCTTCTTTTCGCGATACAGAGCGACAAAATAAAATTTTTTAAATAGAATTTTTGTGAAACTAGCGCCCTCTATTAAATAATTAGACCAGCGTATTTGGCATCCTTAAAAACCCCGGAAACCAAATTTCATAAAAATTTTTCTCACCGTTTGGAAAATTTCGCAAAAATTCTATTTAGTCGCTCTGTATCTCGAAAACAAGAGGAGATAGACATATAGTTCATAAGACAAAAAATTCTTATTTTTTGTCGTACTATCACCCCCTGTATTTACGGGAGGTCTTTCTGAAACACCCTGTATAGATCAGTCTTATATTATCTATTCGAATTCTATGGAATCATTTCATTCACTTTATACAGAATGGAAAGTTTGTTTAACTGGAACAAATTCTATAACTTAAAATTTCGAACAATTACTAACAAATCAATAACATTCAGTTCAAATTGGTCAAAAAACTATCTTGCAGGTGATATGGTATGGAATTGTTATTGTGGCTTATCTGGTAAGAAAAAAATGTATACATTAAAGAAGTTTCAGTAAACATTTCCTTATTTTGGAGAAATTTGTAAAGACCTTTTTTTGATGGTTGTTTATTTATTGGTGTGGTTGATTAACATAGACTAATGTTCATTAAATGAACAACTTGTGGACAATAAAAAATACGCATCTGGTGAATAATTTCACAGACATGTCAACAAACTTCTTTGCTTAAGATATAAAGTAAAAGCTAAAATATTTTAAAATATTCTTGTTCGTTTACGGAGCATTGTTTGACATCATAAAAAGTACGTCCGCGTCACAGAAACAATTACCGCAAACCGTTAGTTGCGTTATTTATGAAAAAAATGCGCTCCCGATATGGGTAAGGACGGTAAAGTGCTCCAAAAAAGGTATTTGTACGCAAATCCTGGCGATTATTTCTTTGTCGTCGTTTTTTCTATCCGCATTACTCGCTCGGTACTATTTTTAGAGAACTTTGCAGTGTAGTAGAAATAATTCATTATGTGCAGTCACGCAAGTAACCAGTACTTTACGGAGCGCGGAAGGATGCTTAGGAATATCGGGTGAAACACCAAAGAACGTTTTTGCCGAAAAGAGATACCGATGAGATTACAAAAAATAACTTTTAGGGAGCTATACGCTCGAATAATTGTATTTTTTTTTGACGATTTGACGAGATAAGTTAGAGGAAGATATAAGTTATAAAAAAGTAGTGCTGAAAGCAATAATGGAGGTATTTGAGGTTAAAAATGATGAGACTTCCGATTTATGTGATCTGTCTTGTCTTTATATGACTTAAGTCACTTACTGCAATAGATTCTTTTTGTTTTAAGTGTTAATCAAAAATTAAAGTTTTTTTATCTATTTAGCTAGTTAGATTTATATAAGGTGTAACTGAAATAAGTATTCAAAATTTCTGAGCTTGTAAAACATGTCGAAAAATGACGAAAATTTTAGTACAATTTTTGTCAATGGCGGCTCCTAAGGGAGCTACGCTCTCCTAAAGGGGTAACCTCGGAAACAGTTTTTAATGAGTAACATCCAAACGGCTCGACATTAAGTCACGAAATTTTGGTGACATGCTTAATAAGTCTCATAAAATACATTTCAAAATTTGCCACAGTGGCGTGAGAAAATGCAGGACCCAATCATATCTTTTTTGTAGTCATTTTTTTCTAGTTCCTGACTCGAAAATATTGAAATTTGAAGTATTTAACATAAAAAAGGTCCTCTTGTTAAATTTCACTAGGATGTGCCGTTTTCCAGTAAAGTCGATTTCAATCATTCCCAACGTGCTCCAAATTCAACTTTCATTACATAGCAAAATAAATTAATTGCATGTGTGCCATGGGGAAAACAACTAGTCTGACAGTTAACAGAAATGTCAAGTATTTTTAGTTTCAAATTTGTGTAGGTGAATGTCATGGAAGCGCAAGAGCAGCCGTAAAAAAGAACTTTTTTTAACCAAAATTTTGAGCTCAGCCCGATGTCAATTTTATTGATAAACAAATGTATTAGTTATGCCAAAAAACGGCTATATAAAAAATCGAATTTCTTTTAAAGCTTGTATCTTTAAAACGAAAAAAGATTTTTTTACGAAACTTGGCAAGGAGAATAAGTGTATTTTTGTAAAAATTTCAGACCTTAAAATTACTCGTAATAAATGAGGTCGTAGCGAGTTTTTGAAAAAAAAAATTCTGTTGGCCATAGGACATTTTTTTTAAATTCTAGAAAAAATGTCAGCTTTCAAATGGCAACAATGCCATTCCGATTAAAATAAATTTCAAATATAAGAAAAAGATCTACATTTTTCGACACGAAAAAAGAAATCAAGATTTCGATAAATTTTTCGCATATTTCCAATTATTTTGCAATACACGCACAATTTGCACAAGAAAGTACAACTCTTAGAAAAAATGTTAAGCCCAAGATGGGTCACGTAAGTGCATTATTGTATGATTTATTGAAGCTTGAAAAAAATGTTTTTTTCGAAAAAATCAATTCTTGCAAAAACAATCAAATATTTTGCAATTTTACAAAAATACATCTATTCTACTTGCCAAGGATATTCTGAAATTTTAGTAAAAGAAGTATTTTTTCATTTTAAAGATAGAGACAAATTCTATTCTCACTATAGGGATCTCCGAAACGATAAGAGATACGAAGTAGCTAGAATGGGAGCAAAGTTGCATAATCAGGGGACCAATATTATGCCTCTAAATAATCAAAGCTAATATGGTTATTTATATAATAATATGTGTGTCTATGTGTGTGTTTAGAAATGGCACTGGTTCATCACCAAATAGCCAGCCTTTGTCATGTTCTGTTTATTGATTCATTTACTTAACTGTAGTTTTATATATGCCCATGTAAAGTAGAATGGAAAAAGGGAAAAAACAAAAAAAAAACGCATACTTATTTAAAATTATACAGAAATGACACACAAAGAGCTTAACTTTGCAAATTACCACATGCCCGATAAATTATATTTACTTTGTTGTACAATGATTAATAAATACATCAATCTTAACAATCACAGGAAAAGGAAAATAAATTATACTTATTACTATTACTACGATATTTCTTATTCTTATTATTTATTTCTTTTTATTTACCTAGTTTTTTTTAAACTACTACTATAATTCCGTACATATTTATATTTATTATTATTTTTTCTTTCAAAATTTTAAATTTATTTTATTTTATTGTATTTTATTTTATTATTATTTTTTTTAATGCTGTAAGTCCGTACAAATTTATTTACAAAATTCAGTTGATCTTCTTTATACAATTATATAAAATTTTATATACATATAATAATATTTACAATATAATATTTTATTGTAACGTGTGATGGTAATAGTTTTAATAACTAGGTGGATTTCACAGGGTCTAACGATAATTCAATAGACAGAAATCTAAATAAAAAATTTACATAAATTTGGAACGAATACATTGAGGACGTATTTTTCGAGACAAAACGTCTGAATCCGATTCGGGCTGAGGCAATACATACAGTATTGGGGGTCATGAAGGCTTACAAAAAATATAATAAAATTTCCTGTTCTTCTTTTTTCAATATCACTTCAAACAGGCTGAAATGAAACAAAAACGGACTTCCAAAATTTAGGGTTTCTTCAAATATTTCGAAAACTAATCATGTTAGCCTTTTTTAGAGGCTAATGTTGGTCTCCTGATTATGCAACTTTGCATCCATTTATCTCTTATGTCTCATTACATAATATCGTATGAAATATTTTTAAATTTCTTGTTACATCTCTGAAGAAAGCAGGAAATCTGCCAAAACGTTGCAGTAAATCGGAATAAAATATTTGGTACTTTCTGTCCCCATTACAGTGTAACCAACCTATTGTTAAAAATGCTAACAGGAATATAATTCTTGTTTGTTTGTGACGTTTCTGATTTCATTCACAAAATCTCCGTTATAGCAGATTTTCCTTCACCGACAAACAGCGAAGCTTTCCTGGTCCACCCCGTGCATGGTATACGTTGGAGCTAATCGCGTCTAGTTAGCCGGTGATAATTTCAAAATGACTATTAGTATTAAGTAGTTAAGTGTAAACAACTTAAGTGGTGGTGTGTACAGCATCTCGCTCTTATTAAGATAGCATAATGGGACGGCGCGTAGGTATCGAACACCGAACGAACGAGGCGAAAAAATTATGAACTCGTACTACGTACGCCGGGGACCTGCAGAGATAAATCGGTTATTACAGAAATTAATGGCGCGGAAAAAAGACGTCGCCCACGAAATTGTCGAGGCTGTAGACCAGAGGAAAGTCAGAGTATGGGTAGTACAGTGAGGTTTCCGCCCCATGTGACTCAGTTTTTGGCACTGACGCGAGTTATTGTCGTGGAATATGATTGATTGGATTATCCTTATCGTCCCTTGGCGTATAAAGGTGGACGTGCACCCTCATATTTGTATCGAGTTGAGCGACGTTTCCCCAGTTCTCCGTTTTCGTCTGCGATACTGGGAGGTTACTCGCCTGCTCACCTGCGAACGGGTTACGAGGTTTATTTTCTTAAGAGCTTGTGTTGTGTATGGAAGCTTTAGGAGTTCGTATCTCTTAGGATCTTCTCCGCAGGGTGGACAGAACCTGGGTGGTTGTGCTACGTGAGCAATGAGAGCCGTGAGATCGTGAAATTAGTTGGAGAATTTAACTCAGTTTTAAATTTTATAGAAAATTGTGGGATTTATTGCAATTTTCGTAATAATTAACAATAAAACAAATCATTTATATAGGTACCTATAATACAAAAGCATGGAATAATTTAGTGCATACAACATGTACTACTGGACACTGGTTATTGTAGTACGTGGTTCTCGGGTTGGCGATCGAACGCACACTACGCTGGCTGCGCAGAGGGTGCTGTAGCGAGATCCGTGTCAGAATTGGAAAAGTCGTATTTTGGAATAAAGCCCCTCTTGGGCGCTTCCAAAGAGATGTTGAGCTGAAAATTATTGTAATTAATGGAGTATGGGANAAATAATTTTATCGATCTATTAGAAAAGATGACAATTTCATTGATAATTTGCAACATTAATATTCAATAATGTTAATTAGGTATGCATTTTTTTATTAGTAATAATATGTACTATTTGAATAAGTAATTTTTTTATTGTAAATAATAATTAGGTAGTGAGGAAATGACTTTATTTGTGGAGATAATTATTTAGGATATAAAGATTTGGTGGCCAAAAAAAAAATTTTTTTTTTCGTATCTCTTGTGAAAATATGTTAGTTTATCATGTTTTAAGAGCCCCTCAAAAAATCAGCTCAAAAAAAATTTTTTTAGAGGTTGCTCAAGATTTTTAAAAGTTTCCAAAATCGTCAAAAATTTAATATTTTTCTCGTTATTGTATCATGTTCTAGGTGGTTGAAAAAAATCACGATTCTGAAAATTTCGAATCGATATTTTAATTTCTAAAGGTCACCCATAATTATTTTAATTTTCAAAGTAGTGTATACCTATATTTTCGAGCGACCTCCAAAAAATAAATATCAACGAACTAATATTTCTTTTTATTGAATTTGATGAACAAAAGAATAGAAATAAATCACGACACTTAAATTTTAAAAAATTTGAAAATTATAAATATTTAATACTCACAATGCGGTAGTAAATTTTGCCTCGAGAAATTTTTTAAGTTTTTTTGCGTTATTTTTCTCGCAATTTCGCTTTAATCAAATCAAATATCGAAAAAAAAATTTTTTGAAATTCAATTTTGAAAAAGAATCGAATTTTTCAAAAATTAAAAAAAAATTGTTTGGGTTTTCATTTTTACAATTTAACATTGAATATTTCAAATGTCGAGAAAAAAAATATTTTTTTTAATTTAAAAAAGTTTTGAAAACCTTTTTTAGAACACATTCAGATCGCTCTGTATGTGTCTTTCTAAGGTATAACTGTTTTTTTCAGTATTTTGCTGTTCTATAAGCTACAAAATATCGATACATAAAAAAAAAGATCTGCACATATCGAATAGGAATAAAGTATGTACTGCTCTTCGTCATTTTATAGTTTTTTTTTGTATTCGATCTACTTTCGCGTAATGTTCGGAAAATAATACTTTCACGAAAAAACTACAAAAACTTCCAGTTTAAAAATTAACTTCACAATTTTTTTTTGTCATAAGAATAAGTTAGTCGTTTTACCTTGAATTTTTTTTCATTTCGTACAGTCAAAACTTCTACCAAAGTCTAAACGTACGGTTCCAAAACAAGGTGGTGACCATATAAGCGCAGAGGCCACGCGAGGAATTAAAATGACTGGCTTATCAACGTTGTCCGTATTTATGTCCTTCAACTTCCTGTCTGGAACGGAAGCTGACGTGCCGGCACACGAATCGTATATTTCTGAGCGAGAGCCGCGTCATCGCGGTTTATATGGAAGCGGGACTGTTAAAATATCGTAAGTTGTTTGCATGTACGTGGGCTAAGTTATTCCAGCATTCAAATTTCGATGAAAAATGCATCGCAACTACCTCTTATTTTGCTTGCGCGACTAGTTGATGGCAAGCAGAATAATATTTCACAAACCCAGGCTTCGGCAGTTGAGTAGGCGAGTGTATTCTAAAGAATGTCTTTACATATCTCATAAAATCGTTAGAAAATTGATTTGATTGTTTTGGTTTTTGATTTTTGCTCTACGCTTGCGTTTATTTGTGGATTATACGAATATTTGTTAGCAAATACTCGTATTTTGTTTTACTACTGTTTATTTGTTCACCAAATTTCATCCACCATGCCCCTACCAATTTACGTAGTAAAGAACATCTATTAAACCTAGAAAATTTTAGGGAATTCCTGCTTAATATTTAGGTATTTTCGAATCTGTCCATTTGACACCACTGCTCGTTATTTTGATTAGTTAGTTTTAGTTATGTCGCAATGTCACATCACAATGCAGCATATATGTTAAGTTGTTGTTCTTCGTATCCATTCTGATTGTGAATAATTTTAGAAAACAATTTACCTTCAATAAATGAACAAGCTTGAAATATTGAAAGATACGGTGTTAAAATTTCAAATTTATCGTCACAAACAGCACAAACTCGTTACCTGCTGTCAGTTATCGTTGCTTTTAGTTTTGGGTGTTCAATGAGGTTGTTGCTGTAATTGTTTTAGTTTACTACGCACGTTCTATTATCGGCAAGTTCCGTTAGCTCTGCTGAAGATGGTAACAATTTATTTGCGATTAAAATTTTATTTTGTATAGAATCTTCTATACATGGTGGTGCAACCAAGATGAGGTGGAAGATTACGCCTGAACGACGAGGAATTATGAAATAGTTTTTTGTCACGAGGTGACAATCGTCATAGCCCTCTTTCTTAGTAAATGCTGAAGTTTTGGTCGTTATTTCAGTTTATTTCAGTCGTTCTTTGAAAAATCAAAGTTTTCCGATGATTTCCTAAGAAAGTATTTTATTATTTATTTATTTTATCATGTGCCATATTTTTTGAAAGCTGGTTTTATTGCCTTTAACATGGGCAAATAAAATTTAGGGTGTTCCATTTAAAAAAATTGACTTTCGAGTGAAATAGTCAAACTCCATCACCCTGTATACTAGTCATTGATTTTTGAACCAGTCAAGATTCATTATTTTACCCAAGGATATGGTACATTTTGTACTAGGTTTTGTTTTTTGACAACCGTTTTAGATGGGGGAGGAATTTGATTGATTTGGGGGTAGTTTTTCAAGTTTAAGCGCCATTTTCTCTAAAACTATAAACTTGAGACTCATCAACCATTATATCAAAAACATCGTAGTAATGGGTAGAATTCATTTTAGGATTCAAATACAAGGTGTTCCATTTAAAAAACATATGTTTGGTTTGCCACGGACTTTTGTGTGCACCCTGTATAATGAAAATATTTTTAGAATATGGATCTCTTAACTATGCACCTCGTGACAAAAAATTATTTCATAATTCCTCGTCGTTCAGGCGTAATCTTCCACCCCATCTTGGTTGCACCACCCTGTATATGTTTCCGCTGTCGCTGTCGTACTAGAATGCCACCCCCCCCCCCCATGTCGTTTAATGGTGGTAATATCGGCCCCTGCGTCAGCTAACGGAGTGGCGGAAAAACGTCTAAAGCGGTGCTCTGTATAAGTTTCCGGATGAGGCAAATTGGGATAAGTTGCTATTTCTTTTGGCCCAACCACTTGACTTATAGTAACTTGCCAGAAGTAAAACAATTTTTAGCCTCTGCCAATATATAAAGTTACCCGAATATTTGACATCGAAACACAAATGATGCCCCTAACTCCCAACACCTAAATGTGAGAAGGGATAGTTAATTAGTACTTAAGTACCATTACCACGTTTTAAAATAATTGAATAGACCCCTTTGCACTTTTTTATCGCATTAACTAATTGTAATTGGCGGCGTGCCTCGCTAATGGAACGAAAAGTTTACTTTTTAAAAAGCGCCATGTGCGTTAATTGGTTCACTGCCCAAACAAGGACTTCTCGAGACTACCCAAGGCGCGTATGTGTTTATTTTTAGCATGTTAAACTCTTAAACCATATTGAATTACCGAGGCGCTCTTGCAAGTCTGGTGTGTATTAAATTTTAAATAATTATTGGCGGACTTAACGCCGTTCCGAGAAGAGGATTTCCGAGAAGAAATGGGACAGATAAGCATGCGACGCCTACTTGTATGGTAATCTCTTTCGAGACGGGCTGGGTTTTCGTGTTATAAAGACCGTGAAAAATGGGGATTAATCGGTTTATTTACGGTCGATGCGGAAAATATTAGGTTTGTTTGCGATTCATCTAAGATGGCCGTCGTATACGTTGAGGGTGTCATTCCATTTTATGATTTATTCCTTGCAAAAAAATTGCTTCTGGGCTCTCTGTCACCTTGGTTTAAAAAAGTAACAGCCGGCAATACTTTTTTTTTCTTTTTTTTTAATACACATCCAACAGGCGATGCCCAACAATAGGATACGTTAAGTCTAGTAATAAAATATATAAAAAGTTAAAAGAGAGAAAAATTAACTATGAAAAAATAGAGAAAAAAAATAGTACAAACTTACAAATAACACAGATATAAAGAACAAAATAAAAGGCAAACAAACTATAAAAGACATATGACTACATGAGTAAAGCATTTTTTATATCATTAGGCAAACAACAAAAAACATCGACATTATTTTCTATCTTACTGTACTTCGAAACAATTGGTACAATGGTGATGCTACTAGGATGTTACTACGTGCTGCGGGTAGACTAAAAACAATATTACTTCTAGCTGATAGTCGCGGTACTTTGATATCAATATTACTTAAAACACCTGGACAGTCCTAAATGTTATGTAGAACTTTATACAAAAACATTACTTGAAAAACAGATCTTCTTTTAGCAAGGACATGAATATTGAAACGCTCAAGTAGTAGATCATGCGGAAAACCCTGAGGGGGATATGTACCATCCAATAAATATACAGCTGATTTCATAAACCTACGCTGTACTCATTCAAAAGTTACAATTTGATTAGCATACATTGGGTTCCAGACTATTGATACATATTCTAATTTAGAACGAATAAAGGTAGTGTAGAGCAATCGTAGTGTAGAAATACTGATAAAGCCTTTGGAATTCCTTATTATGAACCCCATATTCTTGAAAGCAGATGACGCAATTATGTCTATGTTTTGTAAAAGATAATGTAGGGTCAAATGTAACTCCATGTCTTTTATGTAATCGGGTCTATGCAATTTTATATTGTCCAATTTATAATCGAATAGTACAGAATTTTTTTTTTTTTTTTGGTGAATGTAATGATATTTCACTTGGAGACATTTAGCGTTAAATTATTATCTAGACACCACAAACTAATAACATTAAGCGCATTCTGTAACATACAGCAGTCGGTAATGGTGTTTATTTCGCAAAATAGCTTAAGGTCATCTGCATACATTAAATGGTGTACTTGTAGATCAACCATGATGTCGTTTACAAAAAGAACAAAGAGTAAGGGTCCGAGTATAGATCCTTGAGGCACACCAGATATTTGATGAAACTTGTGCGATTTAAAGCCATGCTGAACAAACTGATACCGATTTTGTAAATATGATTCAATGAGTTGCAAAAGTGATTCGAACACACCAAACCCATCTAGTTTGTTCAGCAAGAGGGCGTGGTCGAGTCTGTCAAAAGGTTTAGTGAAGTCGGTATCGACTTGCTTCATCTTGTCTGAGTTTTTTGGACATGGTTAGTAACTGTGGATCTGCCCTTGACAAAACCGTGTTGCTCCCACGCCAACAGCCCGGACAAGGATCTGTATAAAAAGTTATGTAATAAAATCTCAAATATTTTGGAGAAATTGCAAATAATAGAAATTGGCCTGTAATTAACCGCGCCGCGCCATTATTCTATGGCTAGAAATTGGCCTCACTGATTTGGGATCGAGGGGGATTATCCCTCTTTATCCTGCCTCATCTCGTGTAGGCCTGGACAGCCTTCGTAGGTGGTCCCCATCCGTCGTCTAGCCCGACCGCAAATGCGGCCGGTGTAGGCGCTTTGTGGGATCTCCTTTTGTCCTGGCTGGGCCCCGCCGGCTAGGGCCCTTTCTTCTGGCGCTCTTCTTGCTTCGCCGGCTCGTCTGTGTAAACCCCCGGGGGTGGTGTCGTGTTTATGTCGTATGGTTGGGTAGGGTAGTGCGGCTATGCAGCCTGGGATGCGCTTTGCTAAAGTGGCCCTTAGGCTAGCGCGAGAGGGGAGGGGTAAGGAGGGTTGTAATTAACCAATTCATTCTTACTGCCCTTGTTATGCACTGGACACACTCTAGATAGTTTTCAACATTCAGGATAACACGAATTTTTTATTAATAAATTAAAAATAGTTGTTAATGGGGCAGCAAACGCAGAGGCGCAGTCTCGTATAAAAAATGCCGGTATTAAATCAGGCTCAGTTGTCATTTTTGGCTTAATTTGTTTTATCGCAGCATAGACTTCATCTTGTGAAAAGTTGAATATATTTAGCACATTAGCGTTTGTTGATACTGATAAGAATACATATTTTTGTTCATATTTATTTTAGTCATTGCTCTTTCTGTCGTTAATTAATAAATTTCATGTAGCTATGTTAATTACTGCCTCTTCAATCATCTACTATGAAGTGTTTTATAGTTAGTAAAATTTTTCTTCTTTTGCTCCAACCACAAATAATCTGGCTATTCATTAGTTCCATTTTCAGTACTTGGAACTGATTGAATGATGTGGTTGGGCATTTAAAAGTTAACTAGATCAGTATGTCAAGGGAACTTCTTGGAAAAACAGAGAATAAATTCTGTCTAAAAGATATTAAAAATAGTTTTGAGGCTCCCTCACTTCCACTCTTTCAGGATATTCACAGAATTTACTGCAGAAAATCAGAAATATTGTCAGTATTTAGGTCAACTGATAGTAGTATTCTGATAAATTTATTAAAATCCACACCAGAAAACTTTTTTTATAAAATACGGACTTTACTCGAAAGTTGTCACTGTATTGGGTGGAATTTCCAAAGCATTACCACAACGAGTATAATAATTATGGTAGAAATTATAGTTTTTTTAATTTCGAATATTGATTTTGCGATAATAAAATTGTAAGTATGGCAATCGAGATGCTTCCACTATACAGGGTGTTAGAAGCTTGACTGCCTTAATTTCAGCAGACGATAGAATACAATAAGATAAACAAAAAAACCTTATATGACAAGGGTCCTAAACTCGACCATTTCCGAGAAAAAAAATATCAAAATCTCCAACTTGTACCAAAGTTCGATTAATTAAGGAATACTGGCATAACTGCGTGTATAGAATACCATAAAATGCAATGTTTATCACTGTTTTGAACTTCTGTTTTATTCTAAAAATAATTAGCGTTGTAATAAATTTAAAATTTGATAAAATTCATATAGAGCAATGTGACAACAGCGCGGCGGATATCACGAGGTACTAAGCTGTCCAGCATTACGCAGTTCAGTTGGTATCTGGAATTGGACCGTGTCTGAGTGTTTTTCGCGTACCACTATTTCCTTTTCTTTGTGTTTTCCAGCGAGTGCGCGAAAATTGGATTCGAAGGTGTCGCGCCTGCATCGAAAATGGTGGTGGACATTTTGACCATATGTTGTAGTTTGTTTTGTACTTGTGCGTTTAAAAATTACTGAATTTTGCTTTTTGGTAAGTACTTAAATTATTTTTACTACGTATGATTATTTGGATGACGTGGATCTTTGGGCACTTTAATTATATATTTTTCAAATTTTCAAAGATTCATTTGTTACATTTCTTAGATAATACATTGCATAGTGAATTGACGAATTGACTATTCCCAAAAAGTAAAATTTGTAATACCTACAGTATTTGATAGATTTAGAAGTAATTTATTGCTATTAAACCAACTCACAAATTTATTAAGTCTCAGTCAAAGGTAATTATTGCTGTATTAGAAAGATCATTCATAAACAAAAGAAATATGTAGTAAAGGCCCGAGGACTGACCCTTGTGGAACACCAAAATTTATCTTCGAATTTTTAGAGTTTTGTACCAGTAATTTCTAAAATTGATCTCGACTTGGAAGCTGGGTACGTATGCAATTATACAGGGTGTCCCAAAAGTATGGAAACAGCACAATAACTTTCGAAAAATGCATTTTGAGGAAAAATGATTCAGACAAAATATTTAGGATTTTTCCCTGGCTATTCAATGGTGACTCTAGATTTGACATTGACCTTGACCTTCAAGGTTATTTCAAGGTCAAGTTAATTTTTTCAAATGGGATGCCCTACTTTTGTCTCCGGAAATGAAAAGAGCGGAAAATCTTACGTTCAGATATGTCCTTGACCATTTTCCGAATTTGACCTCTGATGGTGGTCATTAAAGGTCAAATCAAGGTCACGCATGGTTTGACGCGCTGTCTTGAAAACAACAGGTTGCAAAAAAATGACCATAACTAACGTTGTAGGATTTTTCCCTGGCTATCTGACGGTGACCCTTGATTTGACCGTGACCTTCACCTTCAAAAACCGCACTATATCAATTTTGGCAAAAATCGGTTGAGTTTTGAAATCGCGTCCGCCATCTTGGACTAAAATTCCTTAAAAACAGATTTCAGATTCGTAGTCAGCGACCCCAAAAACCCCCCTATACCAAATTTGGCGTAAATCGGTTAATTTTTTGGAATCGCGTCCGCCATCTTGGAAAATGGTCAAGGACATATCTGAACGTAAAATTTTCCACTTCATTTCCGGGGTCAAAAGTAGGGCATCCCATTTGCAAAAATTAACTTGACCTTGAAATAACCTTGAAGGTCAAGGTCAAATCTAGGGTCACCATTGAATAGCCAGGGAAAAATCCTAAATCATTTGTCTGAATCATTTTTCCTCAAAATGCATTTTTCGAAAGTTATTGTACCACTGCTGTTACTAAACTACTAAATACGTATGACTATCAATGAATAGTGTAACATATTTTGAAGAGAAAAGAGACATTGTAACATAGAGAAGTGTAATATTTGCATTTGTAGTGATGGAGACCAACTACAAACTACAACACTGCAAAATATTGCGTAATTGTGCAAAGTCGAAATTTTTTTGTAGTTATTAAATTTGTTTGCAACTTCTGCGCAAGAGTCATCTGTTAAATTTTGTAAATCTATTTTTTCGATTTCAGCTCTTTGGAAATGCTGTAGTTGTTCACTAACATTTACCAAAGTATGTACTTACAGTAATTGTTTTGTATAATACGAACATTGTCTTCAACTTCCAGATTTCTGATATTCTCAGATGCCATGGAATCTATTGAGATTAAGCTTGAAAATAAAAAATGCAATAATAACAAAATGTTGATTACAGAAATATTCTTACGTAAGTTGAGGAGGTCCTGGTCCCTATTTATGAAATTCTTTAATTCGATATGAAGATTTACAATAAAACCTCTATATCTGATATTAAGTTGTCAACAGCTTGATATGAATTTCAAATTGTTTCCCCAATGGGATGAAATGTATTAAAATACGGAGGCATTGTTAGGAACAAGTTGCTTTACCTTTACGGGTCCCCTATATCTTCGCCTTATTTATGCACCGAAGTGTCGAACTCAACTTACTTGTATCTATCTTTTGAATAGTTTGTTTTGTTAATGATATTTCAGTCTGTCATTGTTATTTATACTTTTAGATTTGTCGTTAACCAATCTCTCCTACTACGACTAAAGAAACAGTCACTTTTAACTACAATTACGACAGGCAAAGGCCCCGATCAAAGAGTAAACGCCCTTTTTGCAGACACGGCACATTATCAATTAATCAATCATAAATCTCTGCAACAACCAGGGCCTCGGAAGACTGAAAAAATCCAAAGCGACTCGGTACTCTCGATAAATACCAAGCTACGTCCTTTCGTCTCTCTCTTAACAGCAGGTGGCTTTGGTATTTCACGAACCTCCGCATATAACTAGCGTTTTGTGCGGCGTACACTAATTGATTGCAAAAAAAAATTGCCGCAGAGGTGATACGCTCACGGGGGAGCGCAGATCATGCAGATAGCGCGCGCCTTACGGGGGGTACTGAAGAAAGTCGTAATTGTTTTTCGATAATGATCTGTTTTGGTCGTTAATCGGTTGTGCGGATAATATTTCGTTTGTTTTGAATTACGTCGTAGTTAGATAACGGTCCTTCGAGCCGGATTGGTGGGAATAAAGGGGAGCATTAGTTTTTTCTCGAATGGCCATCGGTGTTTTTATTACTTTAATTGAAACTGGGTTTATAACTGTAATTAAAATGTACAGGGCAAATTTTAAATGTGTACATATGATTTAACTGCCGATAAATTTGCGATGTAAATTTATAAAAATGTGAGATATGAAAATATTCAAAATTCAAGCTATTAACATAATAGATAAAAGAAAGAAGCCCTAATATTTTTTAATAAATAATAAAAAGGCGCATATATGGAAACTACAACTTAATTCAAATCCTATTTATTACAAATTTTTTTGGAACAAATTTTGGAAAGTTGTATATAAGTATCTATTTTTTTCAGTACATTATTTTATATTCTATTGATACAATTTTTTGCAGACAGTTTTACAATTTTAAATTATCTTTAATTATTATAAAATTGGAAATATTTGGAATTATTCATTTTTCTTGGCTGAAAACACCCATAGGTATCGAATTTGCACAACCGAGAAAGATGCACTAACCAAAGAGTGACCGCAAAGTTAGCCTATTTTCTCACCCTTGCCAGAGACCTTAAAAAAAATCCTAAAAATATTCTACATATGTCAAAATATTGGTAATTTAAAAATCAAGATGAGCATATTTTTTAGTTTTTCGAATAATGTCGAAAATCACCCCCTCATTAGGGGTTGATATGATGACGCAAATCCGAAATGTATGAATAATATCAATAAGAATAAAGGCAATTCTTATTGTATTTTTTCTATAAAATAAAATATTACAAATAGGAAATAATTTATTTTCATGATTAATGAGAGCGTGATATAGTGTAAGTCCACCCTTAAATTCGCTAAGGGGCTTAAATCATCCCCTAAATACGGAAGAAATAAAAAATTACTTGAAAAATCAAGATTATTCAAATATTTTTTTATGTTTAGGGGATGATTTCACCACCTGAGGGTTGATTTTTATAAAAAAAAAATGGAATAATTAGGTCAAGTCAGCTTAATCTTTCTGATCAGAAAAGTAATATCTATTATAAAATATTCGACAATTTTTTTATATCGCTATGATATTTTCGTATGTTCGGGGGTAATGATGTAAATGGTAAAATGACAAATTGTTACTTACATAAATTACTGTAAAATTACCGTAATATTACGCACCGCGAGATAACGGATGTAATTTATGTAATTTTTGTAACTTACGTAAATTACGTAATCTACTGCAATTAATGTTAATTTACGCTTAATTTTAAATATCGCGCCAATTTCAATTTTGACATTTAAGGTTTTATAACCTTTCTTTTATTTTAGCAATATTAATTCTGAAGAGTATGGTGATAGTGAGGATGAGGACCAGGATTATATAAGCTCTAATAGCTGTTTTGCATTGACAATTTATTCATGAATAAATTAACGAAGTTCTTCATGAATTAATTCATTGGTAAACAGCGGTACCGCTTTGACACATATCATATAAACATTAGTTTTTGTAAGTAACAAATCAGTAAACTACTACGACGCCACACAATTATTTACATATTCCAATAACATAACCTCAGTACTGATCTGAGGCAGGAAATCTGTTGGGTTGGTACTTCTGAACTTCACGAAGAAATTGACGAGAATTAGAGCATGTTCTAATTCGTCAAGAACTTGATGAATAAATTTATGAAGTTATTTAACAGTAGACAAGAAATTCGACAAGTGTAATGCGCCAAGCATTACACTTGTCCAATTTCTTGATGAAGCGACTTCATGAATTAATTCATCAATAAATTGTCAATGTAAAACAGCTATAAGAATAAGGTATTACCTGAAAGAAATGAAGGATCTGTGGCAAAATGTAATGAAAAAAGGCGTGTTATTGTTATACAAAATATTTCACTTGAAAAGGTTTGTTTTTCGTTGTTGCATTTTTCGTTCATAATTTTGACTAAAATTTAGGTTGACCATGCAAATACCGAACTGACAGAAATAGATAGAACGAAAGAGGTAGAAAAGGAAACAGAATTAAACGACGAAGTATTAAAAACTGTTAATTGTAATACATTCTACCAAAAAAGGCCTATGTCCCAGAAAAACAAATGCTTAAATAAACGAAAGCTGTTTTAAATAGCAACCTAAATATTTGTATTTAGATTTGATTTATTTTATTTTTACTGCTGCACTTATATGAATGTTACTTATATGAATAAAAACAAAATTTAATTTTTTGCATAAAAATCGACAAATATTATTTTTTAATCATTGAATTGCAGGACTAGTTTTATAGAAGCTGAGTACTGAGAAGCTAAATAAGCTGAGTACACTTTAAAATGTCGTAAAATTTAAATGTCATAAATTACAAGCTAATTTGTAAATTACATGAAATGTTACCAGTAAAATTACATTTTCATAAATTACAAGTAATTTAACATCACTATTCGGGGGTAGTTCACCCCTTCGTTACAGGGGTGGTTGTCTTATAGATACTAGTGAGAAGTACACGATTTGAATTTCTAATAATTTAGAATATCCTAGTACTTTTTCCTAGATTTTTCAAGTAATTTTTTATTTTTTCCGTATTTAAGGGATCATTAAGTCCACCTTTAACGAATTTAAGGGTGGACTTACAACTATATCACGCCCTCATTAATTATGAAAATAAATTATTTCCTATTTGTAAGATTTTATTTTATAGAAAAAATACAGTAAGAATTGCTTTTATTCTTATTGATATTATTCATATATTTTAGTTTTGCGTCATCATATCAACCCCTAATAATTAGGGGTGATATTCGACATTTTTCGAAAAACCAAAAAAATAGGCTCATCTTGATTTTTCATTACCAATAATTTGACATATGCAGAATATTTTTAGTTTTTTTTAAAGTCTGGCAAGGGTGAGAAAATAGGTTAATAATATACTGTTTTTGCGGTCACTCTTTAGACAGGACATAGCTACTGCAATGCGAAGCATCGCCTTACTGTTAAAAATGTTGTCACCGCCGTTCTTGGTGTTGAAAATTCGAAATATTTGGAATTATTCAATTTTCGTGGCTGAAAACATACATAGGCATTGTCGAAACCAAGAAAGTTGCACGAACAAAATTTGGACAGGACATAGCTAATACAATGCGAAATATTGCCTTACTGTTGAAAATGTTGTCACCGCCATTACTGGTGCAGCAATATGCATATGCATAATTTTCTTGGTAGCGGTACCTATAGATTGTCGATATCAAAAACTTTTTATTTAACACAACCTTTTCTATCTCCAATATCAGTTTATATCACGTTTCAGAAACACTATAAAAACTCAAGTTAATGTTATGTTATTTCATCTAAATTAAGATATTTTATTTAATTATTTTGTACAAATTCCTTTTCTCTTGACAAGCACTAAGTTCTCCATCCATTTTAAGAACATCCCGTACGTTATCCTGACTTCCCGCCATCAGCTGACGCGATAACTTTTAAGCCTTCCTTCGAGCCCCATGGCTGAGTCCAACCCTGTCCATCGGGGAGCAACAGTAAGCTCGCTTGATTATCGCGCGCAGTTTCCATGGCCTACCTGTACCTAATTATGCCCGCCCACGCACCTCGAATACATAATCGGTCCACCGTGGGGTACGATTTAACGATTTAATATCTATATTTCAATATCACGTGGACCCGATGTAAAGCTTTATGATAATCACCCGCCCATGCCGGCGCTGTACGATTGGCGAGGTTTTTATGGTATTTGGACGGTCCGCCGTTAGAAATATGGACGTCACGTTCGATACGGAGATCATACGTGCCGGATAATAATGAGGAAGAGGATTTCTTGGCATGGGAGGAAGCGGCACGGAGAGTTATTATGCTCGTCTTGTAAATACGCCTTTTTTTGGTAGATAAGTAAAGTATACATAGAGATCTTTTAATATCTCATGAGCCGCGAAATGCGCGAAAGGCGTGGCGTATCCCCATAATTCTTCTAATAAGCACGTTGTGAAAACATTGACTCAGAATTAGACCATGTGCATCATTACAAGTACAAATAAACTAAGGCGCTCGGGCATCAATAAAGCCAACTGGCGAACGTTCGTTATATATATTTTTATTGTTTAAATTAAAATAATAAAGAATAGGGCATTTTATTATGATATTTGTAATCGGATCAAAGGCTTGTTTACGCTAGAGCTCGAGAGAGACTGTGAATAATAGGTGTAATGTTTTTAGGACGTAGAATAATTTAGGCGACGGTCGGAATTATGTTTCTGCGCATATGAAGGTCAAAGCTCATAAGATTTTAAAACATCTCTACNTTCTCCTCGTCGGGGCCCTTGACGGGGGCGGGCGCGGGCGCGGCGGTGCCCGCGCTCGAGCCGGCCCTGCTCTTCTGCCGGTACGTTTTCATGACGCCGCACAGGTACGCCGACTTGTTTGAGACGTGCTCCAGGTTCGAGTCGAGGAACTGGCCGAGGACGTTGAGCGCCCCGTCGACGGGGAACTCCTTAAGGGCGTCCAGGGCCCTCTCGTCAAGGTCCACATGCGCTAATTTACCAGTCTTGTAGATCTCATCTAATTTAGCCGCAACTTTCTCATCGAGGCCATATTCTATTAGTTTCTGATAGTCTTCGGTTCTCTCGACGTCCTCTATCCTCATTGGTTCTTCCGATACCTCACCATTACCTTCTGCCATAGCTGGAAAATACAAGGAACCAATTAAATTGCTTACATTCTCCTTCACCTAACCTGTCAACTGTCATATTGTTAAATTCGAAGTTTCGCTGTTGCCTTGCCCGGATAAGTTTTACGGAATAGTCCAGTTACTCGGGGTTTTTATCTCCGAATTCTTTATAACTGAACCGATTTAAGTGAAATTTTGACTGAATGTGGGGAATGCCTCAAGGAACAAAACTTATATAGTGCCGAAGTGTGCTTTTGCCCTGGGGGTGGTTCCCACCCCTTCTTGGGGGGTGGAAATTTTTACGCCCAAAATAACCTCAGGAATCGATAGAGGAGTCAATTTTAAGTAACAAGTGTTATATAAAGTTTTTTGGATAATCCAATACTTTCCGAGTAATTCGTCATTGAAAATGTTGATTTTTTACTGAAAAAGTGCTTGTTTTGGGACAATTTTTTGCAAATAACTCTGAAACCATTGGATTTAACGAAAAAGTTGTAATGAACAAAATGAAAGGTAATAAAAAACAAATCTAATTGCATTATTTTGTTTTTCTCTAATTGCAATATAAACCGAGTTATGGATTTTTAAACATTATTATATGTTAGCTAAAAACTAAATTGGAACCAGTTAACGTTAAATAACGCCAAAACCATAAATATTAGGAAAAAACTATTTGAACCTTGTTTGAAGTACTTTGAAAAACCTTTAAAATGAGCTATTTTAAAACTCTTTAGAATCAAAATTAACGGAAATATGATCGAAATAACATGAGTCTCATTTTTTTTTAAGAAAAAATTAATAAACAAATCAGTGCCTTTGGCGACAGAATTAAAATTAAATGCAATCGATTTACAGATTTCTTAATTTATGTTCTAAGAATATGTTCTGTGCCTTTGGCTCACCTACAAAGCATGATTTCGAAAAAAAACTTAATTTTTGAAAATGTAAATTTTTCAAATTTTAAAAAAAAATCGATTTTTACGCTGTAATTTAAAAATTAAAGGGTGTACGAAAAAAATACAAGAGTAAAAAAATTTAGCTTTATTTATGCTGAAGATTTTGCTTTGTTTATTATTCTTCTAAAATTAATATTAATCGAGATATCGCCATTTCAAGTTGTCATATGAATGAGAGAACCACCCTTTTCGAGCCCTTTAAACCCTTCAAACTTAAAATGAAGGGCTTAAAAAAGATCAACTCAACAGTTCACGTAGCCCTTACAATTCCATGCAAAATGAGCCTTTATGCGATCTTAAAAAGTAAGAAAGTTATCGTCAAAAAAATACACATGTATAGGTGATAATTTTAAGAATATATATATAAATANTTCAAAATTATTTTATAAGAAGGGAATAAATGTTTATTTAATACGAATGCACATTTAAAATGTTTCTACTCTTTCAATAATAATTTTGCATTTTATTTTCGAAAGAAGGGGTATTTTTCAAGAATTGAAAAGTTGCAAAGATTTTTTAATCAAGAAATCAATGTTAATTTGATAAAAATGCATGATTAAAACGTCTCAAGTTGAAAAAAAATTTTTATATTATTTTCATTCAAAGGGGTGGTTTTTAAAGGTTTTTCCGGGTTGAAAATTTGGGATACATTAAGTTTCATGTTAGACATCACATGAAATTACTCATACTGCATACATAAAAAAGATTTGATTGCATACATTGCTTAAATTTGTATTTTTTCTTTTTTTTTTCAATAAGAGGTGGTTTTCACTCCTTAAGAACAAAAAGCACACCTAGCGCATATATAACTTTTGAAAATTTTAAAAAAATAACAGATTCGCGCCAAATATAGGATAAGGAGGTTTTCGGGATCGCTGATCGAGAAGTCGAGGTCGATTTTGCAAAATTCAAGATGGCGGCCGACCAAATTTTCAAAAAATAACACAGCGCTAAATTTGGTATACGGGGTTTTCGGGTCACTGATTACGAATCCAAGATCAGATTTACAAAATTAGTTTTTAAAATTTTAATAAATTACCTTGTACTTTATTACTTGAGATTAGGCAGAAAATCCGTCAATAGATCTTTTACAGAAAAAAGAACAAGATATATTAACAAAATGAATTTCGCAATTCTGACCTCGAATACGTATCAGCGACCACAAAAACTCCCGTATATCAAATTTGGCGCAAATCTGTTATTTTTTGAAAATTTGGTCGGCCATCTTGGATCCGCCATCTTGAATTTTGCAAAATTGACCTCGGATCCGTGATCACCGACCCCGGAAACCCCCGTATACCAAATTTGGCGCGAATGTATTATTTTTTGAAAATTCGTGATATCTGACCTTAATTAACCCGTTTTTTTTTGAGGTTAGAAAAAAGAACATCAATTCTGACCGCAGATTCACGTTCGGCGGAGTCTTAACCATATAAATGAACATTTGAATAAAGAAAAATTTTGTTTGTATTTTTCCTAGCACTTTCAATTGGACTTTTATTTTAATTTTCAATTCAGAAAAAATTAATGAAAATCCAATTGGAATCTAATTGGATATTGAGCCAGGATTTCAAATGGAATTTAACAAGAATCTAATTGAAAGTAAAATTATACCTGGAGTTTTATGTTTATTCCAAATGGAAGCCAGCACTCAAATTGGAATCCAATAACAAATGAAACATAGAAAAGTTACTTTCCATTTGTGTTTCCACTTAATTCCAATTGTCCTTTTTTGTAATAAAATTCCAATTGCATTGCACTTGTATTCCAATTGAAACCAACTGGAATTTAGTTGTAATCCGATTGAAAAATAACCACTTCTCGACGTTCGCCTTCCTCGTGTTCCGCTTGTACAGTCCCCGTTCCTTTTTAGCGAGTTTAGAGCCTTTAAATAGTAATAGACCGTTCTCCAGGTCTAATAGGATAATTGGCACACACCAAGTGCATTATTTAAACGTCCGCCGCACCACGTAATAAAGAAATAAATCTCTCCGGAGTGTTTAAATCACAATTAAAGTGATTTTGGTTTCTTTCACGCTGCACAATAATTGGTCATAAATCCGAAAGAGCCGTGATACGCGACAACTGGGTCAATGAGTGTTACAAACAAGGAGCACGGGTAATTTCCACTCGTACAGTGTGTTTTGAGCAAAGGGTTTCGTAGAAATAGCGTTCGATAGTTACAGGTTTGTTTTTCGTGGTCTTTTTTTTACCCTGTATATTAAAAATGCCGCACCTTTCTTTCTTCAGCGCACGTGATCGAGATTCTCAAAGTCGTTCCTACATTTCACAAACATTTTATACTTTACGGAATCAAAAATATAACAATTTGTCTTACAAGGTGTACTTGTACAATAAAATTTTCATAGAGCGTCAGCTGTTGATCCTTACGTAAAATTCGTTTCAAGGATGCGCCGAGAGTCTTGTGAAATCGCATTTAGCATCCCACATCACCTTCTTTTCTTTCATATCCAACGCCACCTAACCTTAAGGTATTTGTTTTGTATACAATTACCTGAACAATTGTTTGTTTGTTGCGTTCACTTCGCAATTAACGACCATATACAGGGTATCCCATAAAAACATAATAAAAATAAATAATTATAATTATAACATACATGATATTCGTAGCGTCAGAATTAACACGTGCATTAAAACCAAATTAAGTTCAAGGTCATTCAGGTATCGCAAGAAAGTGGAAACTCACCTTTAACTCCATACGAGTTTATCGCCATTTGACCAATTTGAATGCGTATTGTTATGATTTGCTCATATGATAAAATAAACCCTTCCAA
>NW_019416642.1:286091-355621 GCF_000390285.2 Anoplophora glabripennis | reverse complement strand
CCCAAGGTCGAAAGTGGAGGGGGGAGTCTCAGCACCGGCTATAATAACCTACTGACACAAAATCTAATCAATAATAAATAATCCGCTGGTACTAAGTTGTCCGTGATAGGGATCCATTTGAGCCATTATGTTGATTGAGATAGTCCATTCGAACGATTTGCCTTGTATTTTACAAGGATTTTCTTCCACAATATTTAAAATTTGCTAATCGGTAGTTATGATGCGGACCATAACTTCCACGAATCCGAAATTTTCCCATCCACTCCCTCGTTGAAGCACTTCGGCGAAAATAGCAGCATTTGGTATATATCTACCCGAAAAAACAGCGAAAAGCTTATTATCTTTGCATAATACCCGTTGCGAGTTATTTTCATACATATTTCCTATATGCTGTATCTACATTTCAAAATCTTTACTTTCCAAAAAAACTGTATTTCATTTTTGTTTAAACAACTATGCAATATTTTCACAAAACCTTATTATACCTAAACGTATAAACAATAAACTGATTTAATTACAACCTTGAAATGATGGTAACCGCTTATTGGTGTATCATATCGTGTTCGTCAATGGGAATATTTATTAGCGATGTGCTCGTATCTCTCATGGTGAAGCTCAGGTTAAATCAGCAATTAACAAAGTGTCAACAAAGAAGGCAGCATTTACAGAAACTATCGAAATAGTTAATTCTAAACTGCATAATGTGACAATGGCGTAGGTTAATATACTTATTTATTCATTATTTGTAGTTGGTAAGCCTCGCACTATATTTTTACAGTAATTATTCAAATTGTACGTTGTTTACAAATCAGTTATATCTTATATCCCACTTTATATACAATTTTACACATATTCCTTACAAAAAATTTAAAATATAGAAATTATTTATATATTACTTTTCAGAGGTTATGAAAACTTTTATTATAGTCTTACGAAAAAAAATTAACATAATTTAACAAATAAAATCGTTTATAAACAGATTTGCGTGATTCACTTGTAATTGCAGTGGAAGTTGAAATAATTTACCTGTTAGTTTAAACCAGAGTCGTCGTCGTCGACAGAGCGAGGGGGAAAAGTAAGAAATAGGTAATATTATACCGTAGAAGTGTTGTTTATCGATAAATGATTCTAGATGTGTTATTCCTTTTTATCCAGAGGACGGGCAATGGATACCCCTGAAGGGTGAAGCCAAACCGGAGGAAAAGATATCGGAAAATAGCGTTATAAAATTCGAATATAACCCTGTCTATAAGTTGTCCAACGAACATCCTTACTTATTATCTATTGATTATAGGATTTTAAAAGGAACTATAACGTTCAAGATATTTTATTACATAAATTGTTCAAATGGTTATTTTAGATGAAAAAACCGCGGAGTGCTATTAAATTAGAGGGTGGATTGGAGATAGGGTGAAAATGCACCCTTTTGTGCAACTCTCTCGGTTTCAAAAATACAATAGATACCTTATGTATGTTTTCAGCCAAGAAATTTGAATAACTCCAGATATTTCGAATTTTCACAACCAAGAACGGCGGTGACAAAATTTTTAACATTATGTCGATGTTTCGCATTGTATTAGCTATGTCCTGTACAAATTTAGTTTCGTGCAACCCTCTCGGTTTCAAAAATACAATACCTATGTATGTTTTCAGCCATGAAATTTGAATATTTCCAAATATTTCGAATTTTCACCACCAAGAACGGCGGTGACAACATTTTTATCATTAAAGCTATGTTTCGCATCCCATTAGCTATGTCCTGTACAATTTTAGTTTCGTGCAATACTCGGTTTCAAAAATACAATACCTATGTATGTTTTCAGCCACGAAATTTGAATAATTCCGAATATTTCGAATTTTCACCACCAAGAACGGCGGTACAACTTTTTTAACATTAAGGCGATGTTTCGCTTTGTATTAGCTATATCCTGTACAAATTTAGTTTCGTTCAACTCTCTTTTTTAATTGTAGCTCGAAAACGAAGCAAAATTTCGCTATAGTTCATAGGAAAAATTATTTAGAAAATTCAATTTCCCATCGAAAGGGCTTATTTAAAAAATTTAAAAGGAAAATTTCATGCAAAAATCGTTAATAAACAATTTTTAAATAGATTTTTTTTACTTCTTATACCATAATTTAATGTTGTACCTTTCCAATTGTTCATGAATAGAATTTGGAACTCGGACGGATGATCATAGCCGTCGCGTCGGCCTTTCGCTACAGCGCACCATATGAAACCAGTAATAACGGCAGTTATTGGTTTTTCGCTGATAAAATACGCAAATTTATTTATTTTTATATACACCTACCTGTTTATTTATTTGTTTAAGACTAGCCGACGAAAACCCCGAACTCTGTTTGTGAATATCTTACCATTTAAAAATTAATTTCAGATAGCCTGATTCATTCTAAACAAAAAAGGTCTCCCGCAATTTTTTCGTAAAATTAACGATTTCTGAGTAAAACATTATTTAAAATCAATTACATGGTACGATTGGCATAGAAATTTTATCTAGTAGGCAGTTATCACGTTGACATTTTGTAATAGCAACTTAATTGTTATAATTAATGCAATAATTTTATGAAAAATGTGAAAAAATAAACTTCCAAACTTATTTTACAAATATTTAATAAAATTAAGTTGCATTAATTATAAAATTAAGTTGTCATTACAAATTAATTTTACAAAAAATTTACAAGAGACCCTTTTTATTTAGAATGAATCAGGCTATCTGTAACGAATTTTTAAAAAGTAAGATAGTAATGAGAAAATTTTCTACCCCTTACAACCGTAAGGGAAAATCAACAAATTGTTTACTGAGTGCCTTCTCGATGGTAGAAAATGTCTACTTAATAACATTTTCAATCAATCGCAATCAACTCAAAATAGGGAATGACACTATCGCAAAATAATCATATTTGTATCTACCAACATTTTTAATTTGAGTAATTTTTTATTTTGAGCATACACTTGTAATTTTGTTTCATATTCTGCATATTACTAACCCGAAGGTCATACGTGTTTTTCTTCTCGATATATAGACGCAATATGTTATAAATATTCTTATTAACAATTTTATTAAGTAGTAAACAAAGTTTTCAATTTTACTACTGGATTTTAACATATTTTTATTAAATTGTATTTTGGCCGATGCGTCATTCTGACAGGGAACCCTCGAATAAAATTCCCAATAAAGAATTTTGATTTAAAATTATGTATCCGAAAATTTTATTTATGCACGCTGCAAATATATAAGTGATAAGAAAATTAAAGGGGGCCTGTAAAAAAAGATTAGAGAAAAAATTTAGTTCTTATTTTTCTTTCCTTATATACAGAGAAAGTTATAAAAATGTAACTACACATTTCCTGCTATCGAAAGGGACAACTAATTTCTTTTTATCGTAAATACGGTCATTTAAAAATATAGTTTAGACTAGTTTGATTTATTAGAAACAAATTTGATTCCTTAATTTTTTTTCATAAATATGATATGTTTGAACAAAATAATAAAATGGACCATACCATAGTACACCTAGAATTTTACTAACTGGGGGAACTTTTGTTATAACAAAAATACAGTCGAATGAAAGTACATTGAAAGATAAACGGAAAACCATAAAATATGATAATAAATACAGGAAATGAGCACTTCCTACCATTACAAAAGTCAGAGTGCGTAGAATCATTGATCCACGTATCCAAATAAACGTTCCTGGAGAATTATGAATTACTGTTCATGAATCAATGTGATTTCTCAATTCTCGAATATTTTTCAGTGTCTTAGACATTGCAGTTTTTAAATGACCTCCTATACGAAAAGCTGTAGCATGGATTTAAAACTATATTCTAGGAGGTCCGCCTCGACTTATCCAACGATCTGAATATGTTTCGTTTAAATATTGTCGTGTTTTTACAACAAAAGGGAAAGAAATCATATCATGCATAAACCACAGCTGAGCTTTGACACCTAGATGTAAATCCTCAAAAAATACCTCCTCGAGATTCGATGTAGGTAACAGACATTGTGGGTCAAGTAAGTCGTCGTTAACTATTGTTCATGATGAATGATAGTGAAGGATAGCGATGCAAAAGATAGCAAGACGTTAGGAAAATCTCGAAGTAAAGGGGCCTAGACTCATGGCATGTGAAAGACATTAAAAAATTGTTCTTTTAAGATGGCTCATACCGTCGAGTAGTTGATATTAAAGTACAAATCAATTTTTCCGGTGCTGGTCATCAATGAAATTCATTACTATACTGTAAAAAGATCAGTGAGACTGAAAGCAGTAAAAGTAGTTTTACTTATTTGTGATATTTGACTAAAAATTAGTATTTTCACTCAAATATAGGTACCTGATAAAATAAATTCAGCAGATATACTCGTATTTGGTACACTAGTAGCTAAATCGGAGTAAACTCATCATTGAGTGACCCTATCCCATTCTATGGTTGTCGTGCGTTGTCTTTGTCTATTTCCCATAAGGTCATCTCATGGCGTGGTGTATGGCGTGTAGTACTGGACAAATGTCCGTTAATCCGGTTATTTTAGTGAAAATTATATTTAAATGCAGTGATTTGATTAAAATAATTAAAAACAGTAATATATTGAGTCGCGATTAATTTTGTATCTTCCTCTTACAAAAATGAACACTCTCAACAAAGAATCGAACTTCTTCAAACTGAAAATTATATTAAATTATTCCAGACATTCATAATTTAAATATTACAAGAATCAACTATGGAGTTATTATAGTTTTGCTCTGCTCTAACCCACCATTATCATCATCACTACTCAGTACTAGCCCACATACAATTTATTCATACAATATAATAGATGTTTCAGAATTGGCTAAATTGCTACAAACCTTTAACGTCCACAGCGAATGTGTAATAACATGAGTATCATCTAGATAATATCAGCTTTAGCATATTTTTTTAGTTTCGTAAAAAATAATACTTAAATTTTATATTATATATTATAAAGGACTATACATATATTAGTAAGTGCCGATGTTGTTCAAGATACAATGCAAGTATAAACTTCCGTATTGTTATTCTCCGGATATCACGTACCCCGATTTATTCCAAGTCTTGCTGTTGCATTTGCGTTCTCATTGCTCGTAGAACTTCGGTATAACTATAAGAAGAATAACCGCCGAAAAAACCCGTAGTAGATACCACGCTCAGATTTAGTTCAAGTGAACTGAAAGAAAACACAACGCGGGAAACATGTTTCCCATAAAATCTTGGACTGCAAGATTTAATTTGACCAACTGAATTTAATAGCGTCGTACAGCAGTGGCGGCACGCCAGGTGACGCAAGTGACGCACTGCTTCACCTAAAATTTCCATTTGGTTGTGCAATTTAAAATAATTTTTAATTTATATAAATTTTATAATTTAGGTATAATTGTATTTTGAAAATGTATTGTGATAAACAGAATAGTTGCGCGATGAACGCCTTCTAACAAAACATTGTCTTCGTTGAGAGCGAACATCAACCTGGTACCATACAACGTATAGTATAACCAAGTGACGCAGATCGAAATCAGTCTGTATTCCGCTTCACTTTGTAGTATTGTTTACGGCGGTTGTCATGGCAACGAGGCGGCCAACACGGGAGTAAACTACGGCGTGGGGGAACGAGTGACAAAGAAATTGAAGCAGCATTGTCATCGCACATCGCCTGCCCCTGCCTTTAAACAGTTTATACGGTACTGGTCGCTCAGAGCACGATTATAACGGTTCTTAGTTAATATTTGTTTTGTTTAATAATTGTAGAAATGTTTTCTATGTATGATCCAGTACGTATTTTAATGGAAACGCCATTTTTCAGATGGAAAATTGAGGACAAAAAGGATTTTTAAATTGCGAAAACTATAGTTCAATATATACCGGGTGTTTCATGAAGTTCTCCCGGCAATAATAGAAGATGTTCCTTGGGTTATTTCTAGGAAAAAAGTTCCTATAAACATGTGTCCGATTTGCTTTACTTATTGAGCTACATGAATTTGAAAATAAAATAATGGAAATTAATTTTCATTTTTATTTTTAGAACATCGGTAATAGTGATACATACATTCTTAATTTAAAAGGTTTTCGAAAATTCCACCTCCTACTTCAATACATTTGTCAGCACGCCTGTGAATTGCTCGCGTTGCATTTCTAATATTCACGTGCTTTTCTTTTATTTGCGTTGCAGCATTAACAATTCTTTGGATTAGATCTTCGCGTGTTTCCACTTTCTCTTGATAAACCAAATCCTTCATCCAATCCCACATGTTGTAATCTAACGGATTGAGGTCTGGAGACCTAGCTGGCCAAATGTGTGGCCCACCTCGACCGATCCAGCGACCAGGGTAATGATCATTTAGGTGAGCAGTGACAATTCGGGATATATGAGGTGGAGCTCCATCATGTTGCAAGTACATTCTTAATCGTCTTGCCAGAGGTACATCTTCAAGCAATCGCGGGAGTTCTTCCTCTAAAAATTTGTAGATACTTTGGTCCATTAAGGCGACCTTCAATAATAAATGGCCCTATAAGTTAATCGTATAACATTCCACACCACACATTAACGCTAAATCTACGTTGAAAATTACTTTCTACGGTGGCATGAAGGTTGACGTCCGACCATTGATGCATGTTATGGGTGTTGTTGATACCGTCTCTGCTAAATTGCTCATCCGTAAATAAGATGTAGCGATTCAAATTCCTATTATTATTCAACCACTGACAAAATTCTACCCGTCTAGGGAAATCTTCTGGCTCCAGATGTTGAACACGCTGTAGATGGTATGGATACAACAGATTCTTGTTTAATGTTCTCCATACCCTGGTATTGGGAATCACTAAAGGCGTGGATATCCGTCGTGTACTAACACCGGGATTACGCTCGGCCATAGCAAGGATATTCTCTTCTTCTATAACACTCAGCTGACTTACCCGTTCGTAGTGAATGCGAACACTTGGAAGTGAACCAGTTTCTCTGAGTGCATGAAAAGTTGTGGTAAACGTTCTCGGGGATGGAATGCGACGATTTGGGAAACGCCGTTGATATTCCAGTGAAGCTAAAGTAGCATTTCCATCGCAATTACCCAAAACAAATAAACACCATATCGGCATACTCAGCAGTCGTAAACTTAAAAGGCATTGTTCGCGAATTTGCAAAATTGAATCTTCACACTAAACTGCAAGCTTGCCAAATTTTACCTTGCAAATGTCGTCAGACCACACTTGACCAATGTGTAGCGCGCCGAGACGTAACGCAACAAATTTGATTATTACTTTTTACATTTAAATTTCAAATTCATGTAGCTCACAAAGTAAAGCAAATCGGACACATGTTTATATAAACTTTTTTTCTAGAAATAACCCAAGGAATATCCTCTATTAGTGCCGGGAGAACTTCATAAAACACCCTGTATATACGGTGTGCGTTAATGTTCGCAGAACTAATATTTCTATTATTTATAAAATCTAAATGAAAATCCTTCTCGCGAATGTCAGTTTTTCGGTAATATTGCAAATGCAACTAAAATTTCCAGATTTATTTAAAGCCGTTTTACCATGAAATTTTGAAAATTTTCGCCTGCGGCGCTTTTTTTTCTTTTCAATAATTCAATGAATACGCTTCACCTATTCTCGATGTCACGAGCCGCCACTGTTGTACAGGTCTCCATTTTTAACAGAAAATGATTAAAAAATTTGAAATCTTCGTGTTCTTCAAAATAAGGAAAGTGAGAAACACATGGAAAAAATGGTGACCAAAACTTTTTATTTATTCCAAAGACTCATTCATTCCCTACCTCTTTAATGAAATTTGTTACATTATTTACTTCAGAGTACGTAATGTCACTGGCAACAATCAACACAACTGAACAGTTTAGTTGTGAAATTAAGTTATAGGTACTTTAACATAATACCTAATTCCGTCATTTAAATCTACAAACGAAACACGACAGCATTTACACACATAAATTACAGTCTTTGTTACTTCTTACATCTCCAACCACCAATGTACATTGCAAAGCATAAGCTTTTTTTATAGTATCTATTTTTTTTTTTGCTAAAAAATCAAGATAAGTGGTAGATATATACTTTTTTATTTTTTAATCCAATTTTCTATTATTATTATATTATTCTGCAATCCCTCCGTGGTCCAAAATATAAGTACTTATATTATTACTTGTTTAAATAGACAGTAGGTCAGTATTTCAATATTAGCTATCATATTTAATTTAAATTAATAAAAATAATTTCTTTCAATTCCAAATTCCACTAAATTTATTATATATTTTTTAAAATTAAATTCCAGTAAATTAAAGATGAAACATTTACCTGCGCCTACTATTTATTTATATCTACAGAAACAGGTTTTGATACTGAAGCTTCTCGAGGAAAAAAAACATTGTGTCGATGAGGGTCAGAGTTGGGTGATGGTTTGTCGGTCTAATTGGAATATATATTTTTCATCGACCATCGATTGCACAAGTATCGATAAATTTCGATACAAGTGTAGGTAGAACGATATTATTTGAATAATTTTTGTTGCATAACTTTGTCGAGAACTTAACTTCCAAAATTTTTACTCTCAATTAAACTTTCAAAATTTATAAATAGTTTTAGGTGCGTATGATTTATTTTATATACCTACTGGGTGATTCAGTTTGGTATTCGCGGCCCTGTATCTCTTTTATTTTAACAAATAGCTATAACAAACCCTATATATATATATTTAAATCGCCGCTCAAACTCTATTAAATGACATTACTAGATCGTCTCCATGGTAATATATGTCAAAATTGCTATAGTCAACTGTTTTTGTTCAAAAGGCACACTATATATTTTTTTATCAATTCTGGAAGATATTTTTTTCTGCGTTCAGCTGTGTAAGGAAGTCTATAGTTTCATCAGAAATATTGCTAGAAAAACAGCAAAAAAGATGAACCCTACATTTCTTATCTTTATTTTGAAAAATTATAGCCAGCTGCGGAAACCTATTTACAGCTATTTTTTAATAAGATACTATCACTTTTCATTTGGAAAATTTGTTATTTCCTGTTGCCGTAATGTAACCCACTTACATATAGGTATGTATACATTTTTTCTTAGATCGATATATGTACCAAGAATTTTTTTTCATTTTTCTGTTCTATAAATTGTCCATAGGAAGTTGTTAAGACAAACTTCTTGTTTTTACTTGTTTTACACAATTTTATCGGACGCTGTTTCACACTTAACAATGTCTTCTAGGTACATATTTCTCTTTCTTATGTTGCACCCCTTGTATTTACCAATTCACGTCATTTTAAAGGTTACAATGAAGAATGTTTTAACAATTATCGTCGTTTTTCCGAAAATTTCATATATTTTCTACAAATAATTCACATTTCGCTACATTTTTTTTCATAGGCACAAAATGTAATTCTCAAGACATTTCATCAATTTTTATACCAGTAAATATTCTTTTCCAAACAATTAGAATTATAAAAATCTGTAAATTAACAAATGTTTGAGAACCTTATTCAAAAATCAACAAGATAGGCGAGCCTTCCTGGCGATACTTATAACTAAATTAACTAAAATATAATAAATAAATAATATTGACATAACAAGTGCTTGATTTAATTACCTCTAACTAATGAATTCTTTGAACTTTAAAAAATAATGTACTAATAGTTTTGTACAAGTGCATAATTTAGTGCAAAGATTATTTGTTTTTTTTTGACATCTGAGGTCGTAAATGATATTCTCATGATAGAAATCCTGGAATTTCCAATTCCAAAAAAGAACGTTATTTAATGGTATGATTTTATAATAGAAATGATTTTTTGTTGGGTCTTAATTTTAAACCACTTTTAATTCAACAGTTGATAAAACGGTATAATATGTTTCGAATAAATTCGCATTATTGACCTAAAAATAACAAAATGGCAAAATTTTTAATATAACCTTGAATTTACTAGATATTCTTGTTGGATATTCAACGCTACGTCACTGGGAATTATTTATTTGCGATACGTTACCACGAACTTGTATCCCTTTCGGTCAAGCTCAGGTTAAACCAGTAATCGTCAAGATATTAACAAAGTACAATGCGTTTCTAGAGATCATAAACATAGTTAAATCTAAAGTGCATAATGCAGAAATGTGACATGGTGGTTGTTCTGGTTTATCTATCATTTGGTATCGGTAAGTACCTATTTAAAAACATTAATAAATATTATTACTATAATTAAACGTTGTTTGGAAGTTGAAAATTGTAGAATGCGATTGCTTTGCACATATTTTATTAAAAAACTCAAATGTAAATACTTTGTTATAGAATTAATCATATAAGTATACACATAGCCGCCGACTTCTCGGGTGCTCCGGGGCTCAAGCACCTGACAAAAGTATTTGTCGGGTGCGGAGCACCCGCAAGAATTATTATCAGTTTTTTACGTCTACGTAGTACATACAGGGTGGCCAAATGAAAACGAAACAGATCCATTTTTAGGAACTGCGTCAAGATTGTAAAATAAAGTTAAAAATCGCTCACACCCGTCGATTTTAGATTAAAGGGGGACATTCTTTGCTGGTATTTTTGACTCCGCCACTTTCACCCCCCAAAATATTTAAATGGCATTGGGGGTTGAGTAATATTTCTTTTGAAAGCTCTTACAATTCTCTTTACAACAGACTTTAAATTTTATAATTCCGCCCAATACTTTAAAAAAATTTACATTTTAAAATTTAAATTATGTTTAGTTGCTCTTACTACTTTTGTTGTTGATTAAATGTTCAAACTGATGACCGTCCGCTTCCATACAAGAATAAAGATTTTGTTCGATACGTTCGCGCACATTCCGAAGCATTTCCGGAGTGATTCGACGGCATTCGTTTTCGTTTATAGATTTTACTTTTTAGGTATCCCCACAAAAATAAATCAACAGGCGATAAATCCGGTGATCGTGGAGGCCACTCAATGCTGCCTCTTCTCCCAATCCAATTCCGCAGAAAACGTTGGTCCAAATACTGACGGACAATTAACGCATAATGCGGAGGAGCACCGTCCTGTTGAAAAATCAAATGATCTTCATACTCTGGAACATTTTCAATAATATCAGTCAAAGCTGGGTCAATAGCGTCTTCCAGTAATTGCAAATACATTTGGCTAGTCAAATTACCAGGTAGAAAAAAAGGACCCACCAGCCGGTCACCGAAAATTCGCCCATACATTTAATATTTCAGGTTGCTGTGTATGCACCTCGTGAAAAACTATTGGGTTTGAATCGGACTAATAGCGGCAATTATGACGATTTACTGTCCCGTTCAAGAAAAAACTGCATTCATCAGAAAAACAGATGTTAAAAAGGAATTGTGGATCGTTTCCTGCTCACTCACACATTATTTCGCAAAATTGCAAACGGCGGTCATAATCATCCTCCTGGACTAAATGTATTCTGTATGGATGGAATTTATTCTTCTTCAAAATGGTTTGTATGCTAGTTCGATTGATCCCAGACACAGATGTCAGCTGCCTCGTACTTAATGTAGGATCAAGATGAACTTGTCCCAAAATTGCAACTTCACTAGCTTCATTAACTATAGGTTTTTCAATTTCTCGTTTTTTATTGGCTACGTTCCCTGTCTCTTGAAATTTTTTTACTAACTCTATAATATACTTCCTCCTGACATGTAGATCTTCATGTTGTTCATTAAATATCTGAGCTGCTCTATTCGCACATTTATTGTTCATAAAATAAAGCGAAATGATATCTACCCTTTCCGCAATGGAATAAACCATAGTGTTTAATTTTCAAAAACACAATTAAATAAGTTACCAATCAACGCTTCCAAATAATACTAGCATTCATTTCTGTTTTTTACAATTGTGGTTTTTTTACGATAATGATAACAAATCGCCAAAAAACAATATAACGCAAAAATACTAAATTTATACCATTGGCGTACTTAACTCAAATGACTGACGTTTTTACCGTTACTAGTTGTTTGTACATAAGTTTCAACTTTCAAAATCAAAATTCTTAATAAGCATTGGGCGGAATTATAAAATTTAAAGTCTGTTGAAAAGAGAATTGTAAGAGCTTTCAAAGTAAATATGACTCAACGCCCAATGCCATTTAAATATTTTGGGGTGATGCTTACTCTTGCTTGGGGGTGAAAGTGGCGGAGTCAAAAATACCAGCAAAGAATGTCCCCCTTTAATCTAAAATCGACGGGTCTGAGCGTTTTTCTACAATCTTGACGCAGTTCCTGGAAATGGCTCTGTTTCGCTTTCATTTGGCCACCCTGTATATTTATATTTTCACTTGTTATTCCATATAAGTTTATTTTTTGTTAAAATTATTAAGATTGTTAAATTTTTTAAATTTGTATCGAAACAATAATAAAGTTTATTTATTATGTTTTATGTTTTATTATTATTTATAAGTTTAATTAATTTCGATATATTTTTTAAAAAGTTTTTCATAAAATCTAATTCGGAAAAATACGTATTTTAAATCTTTTACCTCATGCTATCTCAAATGACGGCTCATTTCTCTTTCTTTTTAATGTTATCTGGCAAAAAATGCTTATAAGGCAACCGAGCACCCGACAAAAGTTTTAAAAGTCGGCGCCTATGAGTATACATATAGTTAGTAGTACGATGGGATTTCTGGCTAAATAGGAGTTTAAGAAAACACAAATTTTCTATTCAATGTGGCATCTTCAGGACTATCTAAAATAGTTTTTTGGCGTTATGAATAAAGAAACTATACATTATAACGAAATAATTTCTGCAGTGGTAGGACCTATAAATGTACAATAAAACAACACATGCAATACAATTATACAGGGTGCCCCATTTGAATCGTCAGCCCGAAAAACTTTGTAATCCAATTGAAAAACTTCGGGAATAAAAGTTGTAGGGTTGAAAGGGGGTCGTACGATAATGACCTTGATTTTGACCCAGAGGTCAAACTTATTGGTCTTTTGGAGGTCAACTTCAAACTCCATTTGTTTTATCCGGAAATGGATGGATGAAAGATGTATGCTTGATCCCAGGTCAGAGGGTCCATCAAATTAGCTTTCCGTTTACATTTTATGGGAAAGGTTGATTAATTTTTATGGCAAATTCCGTACAAACTACCGTCGTCTTGATTTATGGTCTAATTGTAACTGGGATCAAATTTAGAGGTCATTTAAGAGTTAGTTTTGGATTTGGTTTTCTATCCAAAGATGGGAAAAGCGGAAAATATTGCGTTCAAAATTGTATGCTTCGCCCTGCGCCAAAAGCAATTCTAATTTTTTAATTTAAATATTCAATTTTATGCAGAAGCTCAGATGGCTTACATATGAGACATCCAGTCCAATTTTTATAGTGAAAAAGGTCTAGATCTTTTTAACTTAACATTTTAATACAAACAACGAAAAAGTTAATCAGTAAAAATATTATTAAATCATCGACAAAAAGTAAATGCACTGACAATTTGATTGACGCATCATTTATACAAATGAGAAAAAAGTAAAGATATCAAATTGGACTAGAATGATATGAACTATTAAAATTAAACTAAACGAAGTAGGTAATAAATATCTCCGATAATTCAGTCTTTCAAGAGTATGTGGTGACCATACCACGTGATCAGAAAGACTGGTTACGGTTCTATTTGTTAGGAAATGGAGTTGGCACGGTGACTTAAATTGTTCTTGTTGTTTCTAAAAAGTGCAATATTGTAGTATAAATTCATTACATTTAGAGATAATTGTTACAAAATGGATATAATTTATTACAGGTGCTTTAGAAGTGACAGGTTCTTCCCTTGTGGACTTATTCCAGACTCGCCATCGTCGACAAAACCAAGAAGAAGGGTAAGCAAAAATCTTGTAGCGAAAGCGTCATATTTACGAACAAATCCTTTTAGATGTGTCCTTCCTTATTATCCGGAGCACGGGCAGTGGAAACTTCTGAACGGTGAAGCCAAACCTGGGGATAAAATAAAGCAAAGCAGTGCTATAAAGTTCGAGTGCGACTCTGGATACAGATTGTCTTCTGAATATGCATATCGCGTCTGCGATGAAAACTGGGTTAACATGCGATTTCCTGAATGTGATAGTAAGTAATAGTATCGTATGAAAAATTAACTGATTTCTGACCCATCAAACGCAATCCTCTCATTTTTTTTCTATATGGACATATTTGTAAATTGTTTTTAGAATTGTGTCCTCCATTGTACCCTTCAACCACGTTCGAATTACAATGCAAAAACAAAAGAGGAAAGGAAGTCAAATGTAGCGAAGCTACTGATGGAACGTACGTGGAGTACACCTGCGCATCTTCCTACGAAACTCCATTTGGTTACAAGAAGGCACTCCTTTGCACGGAAGGAAAATGGAACCAAAGACCCGTGTGCCATCCAGGTGCGTCATTTCTTAACAATTTGATAAAATCTTAATAAAAATATGCAATATAATACTCTAAATCTTCATCTCGTTTCAGTTTGTGGGAAAAAATTAATCAATGGTGCAAAACCTCTGATTATTGGGTCTGCGCCCAGTAAGAAACTAGAATATCCATGGGTTACAGCACTTTACCGGAAAGACAACAATTCTTACAGCTATATTTGCGGAGGATCTATTTTAAGCTTGACTGTGATTGTAACAGGTTAGTTTGAAGTAGATATTCGAAACGTTTCCAATAGTTTATTCTTTTATTAATAAAAATTGGAAATAGTAAACTTAAATATCCGTTTACCTTAAAAAATGTATTTATTTGTTATTGTATGTAAATTTTATTTTTAGCTGCCCATTGTGTAACAAACGAATTTGGAAACACTCTGCCTGTAGAACTTTATCTTATCGGTGTTGGAAAATTGTATAGCGAATATAAAGCTTCTAATGACACACGTGCTCAGTATTTAGAGGTAAACAGCAGGCCTTCCTTTATATTTACTTAATCCTAGCACTTTTTTATTGTAGCAAATAAAATATTACAGGCCTTGAGAAAAAACCAACATGTTGATTCGACTGAATCAACAATTTTAGTTCTCTTCGTACAATATTTTCATGTTGCAGCTTTTCAAGATAATTGTCCATGAAGACTATAAAGGCGACAATAGGCGCTTCTTGGCAGACATAGCGGTCTTAGTTGTGAAAGGAGAAATTGTTCTGACTGAAGTAGTACAACCAGTTTGTTTTAACAATATGAAGAGCATTTATTTACATCCAGGAAGCATAGGAGAGGTACTCACATTACAATCAATATTTATTCCATCGTAACTTGTTGGTTCAAAAACTTTTAAGGTATCTGGATGGGGAAGGACAGAGGATGATGATACATCAGAAATTTTGCGAACGCTGAAGATTCCCTATAAAGACGATGCCACCTGTGCTGAGGAGCTGCCTAAAGAATGGGTGAATAAGTATAGCATCGTAGACAAACTGTGTGCCGGTTTGTTCAACAAAAGCACAAGTGTATGTGACGGCGACAGCGGGAACGGTTTAGCCTTCTTGAATGCGGAAGACAACAGGTACTACATCCATGGCATTGTCAGTTTGGGACCTCTAAGAGATGGCCATTGTGACATCCAACAAAATTCCCTTTATACCAAAGTAGCTTTCCACTATGAATTTGTCGACCGTCTTCTGAATGCGTATGCGCCGACAGTTAAAGATTGCGTACTACCAGCTCATCCTAAAAACGGCAAATGGACAACTGAGAAACAGGACATGAAGCCAGGAGATGCTGTTCCATCGAGCACTGTCCTGAAATTAGAATGTAACAAGGGATTCTTATTATCATCAGTCTCAACCAATATTAACTGTGGTTCCGCTCACGATATGCCAGTTTGTCAATGTAAGTAAACAATTGAATTTTAGAAGAAATTTTAATCAACTTTCCTTTGTTTTAATCTTCAGCACTGTGTCCGGAACTGAAATTTCAAAATGGATCTAATTATCGATGCACCAACAAAAAAGGGCAGACTATTGACTGTGCAGAAGCTGTCGATGGATCTAAGTTGTGGTACGATTGCCCTAGAGGATACAAACCTGCTGAGGGTACTAATAATAGTACTTGCATAAATGGATCTTGGGGATTGCTTCAGCCGGAATGCTTGCGACCCATCAAAAGTAAGTTATCTCTAACACGAAATAAAACCCTTATTACTTCTAATTTGAATTCTCTTTAGCTTGCGGTAAAAAAGTCATTACCAATTCCAATGCACTGACGTCTGATGGGAAAGCGGAGGAGGGACTGGAACACCCCTGGAATGTTAATATTTATGAGAAACAAAACAATTCTCCTTTGAAAGATTATACGTTCGTTTGTGGAGGGTCATTAATATCACAAAAAGTTGTTTTAACAGGTCAGTGACACGAGTTAAATTTCTTTATATCATTTCATTATTCCATTATCTTATTTAAATTATTTGATAAAATTAATATGCAATGATTATACGCAGCTGGTGCCTGTATATCAGATCATAGAGGAGAAGTAAAAGAAAAGGAAGATTATTTGATTGGAGCTGGGGTGACTTACACCAAATATAATCATCCCAAAGATGTTCACGCTCAATACTCCGAAGTAATAACAATCGCATTATGCAAATGTTCGCTTTGAAATAACACTAATTCTGTTACAGCTGACCCACATCATCCTTCATCAGCGTTACAAAGGAGAAAGCAGGCGTTATTTAGCTGACATCGCCGTGCTCGTAGCAAAGAAACCATTTACCTTTAACAGTTTTGTGCAACCAGTATGCTTTACTGATGTGGATAGTATCCTATTACGACGTGGAAACGTAGGAGTGGTGCGTTATTGTTTTTACTAAGTTCGTACAATCTTACTCTTATTTCTTTTTTCCAGGTACTGAAATATAAGGATGAAGAGAAACAAGAAGCACTTGAAATTCCATACAAGGAGGACGAAGTCTGCAGTAGGGAATTGCCAGCGGATTTTGCTGACAGGTACTACGTTCTCGATAAAATATGTGCCGGTTATGCCAACCGAAGTAGTTTGTGTCGTGGGGACAGTGGCAAAGGCTATTTTGTCAAAAATCCTGAAGATAATAGGTATTACGTCTATGGAATTGTCAGCATAAGCCCTGTTGTAGAAGACAAATGCCACAATGACGTTTTATACACCAGCGTGCGTTTCTACTATGATTTCATAGATGATATACTGTCTCGTTACAAGTAGTGTTCAGTGCAGAAATATTAATTGTTTTTATCAACTCGATAACATATTTCTTTATGTTTGTTTAGTTGGCACTGTTTTAGTTAGTATATTATTTTAATTCAAGTAATTTTCTAGAAGGGACATATCATTATAATATGTATTGTTGCAGTTTTAAATATAATCCTTAATTTTATTTTTATATACTCGTATGTTTTATATATTTTCCTTCTGCCAATAAAATTTTATACACGTTAACTACCATCGAGGGAGTACGTTTCACAATGAAAAACATTATTTTTAGTTTTACCAGTGGCGTCCATATCAGCACATTATTGCATACTTCTAAAGAAAAAATTGGTACGCCATTGCTTTTCCATAAAATAACAATCAGTTTTGGATCTTCATTCAATATGGAAGAAAGAAGCTCTCTTTCGATTTTTCTGTGCAACTCAGCGTTTTCGAGGAAAAAAATTAAAAACCCTTTAATTTTTGTGCAATAATTTAAAATAAAAATTCCCTTGTATTGTTTATGAAAGAATATTTTACTTTTGCCATTTTCAACTCTTATAAACTACCCTTTTAGCAATATTAATGCAAAATATTTTTATTATAACCGATTTTTAAATATAATCAATCATAAAAAACGTTGCTACGCTGCATATAAATAACCACACTAAATTTTTTTACTTATTTTATTTGTATAATATAATATATTATAATATATAAAAATGAGAAAGCCTATTTTGCTCCGAAAAAATGTCATTGGTTTTTTTACCATAACTTGGTTAATTTTGAAGCTATAGTATCCTACAAAAAAGCATTTTAAAGATCATATCAAGAGCTGTAAGACCGTTTTCATATAAAACCTTTTAAGTCCTTCATTTTTTTAAGGGAAAGGATCGAAGGGCTCGACAGGTCGTTTTTTCACTAAAATGGATACTTCAAGCGGCGATATCTTCTTTATTTTTTATGCTATAGGATTAAAAAAGCAAAATATTTGTTGAAAAAAAAGCTACATTTTTGTTGTCTATCATTTTTTACGTATCTTTCATAGTTTCAGAATTATTATATAAATAAGGCAATTTTTTTTAATAATGAAAAATACGTTTTCACCTTTTACCGTACATTATTCAAAAAATACGCATTCTAATCCGGTCTAACTTCTAACTTTTTCTAATTAACTTTTATAAGTGCTCATTTTGAAGGTCTTTTTGAGTGCTACAAAAAACTCCCGGAGCGGTATACACGTCAAATTAATCTTTTTTCCGTTATTTGACGTTGAATACATCGATTCGAGTATTCCCCCAAAACAAGTCCCTTTCAACTAACCATATTTCGCTTTGTATAGGACGTATAACACTTTTTAAAAAACGATTTTCTTTGTTTATTTATAAGCTACATTTTTGTTTATTACGCATTTTTTAGTAAAATACGTAGTTTTTGAGTTATTCGCGAAAAATACTTTGAAAAAGTGTTCTTTTTTCACTCATAATTACAAGTTTTCAATCGTGAATAACTAAAAAACTATTGATTTCTCGAAAAAATTCTCTGTTCATTGACCTTTTCTCTAACTTTCCGCCAAATTTCAAGTCGATCGGTTCAGTTTCAAAGAATTCGGAGGTGAAAAGCGTCAATGACTGTACTATTTGGATTTCGCCGCATATCATTGCAGGCTTGCTGAATCGTTAAAACTAAATGATCTTTTGGTAATACTGGAGTAGCCTAAAATTTATCTTTTACATTTCCCCAAACATAAAAGTCCAGTGGATTAGGATCCGGTGACCTGGGTGGCGAGGTCACTAGTCCAATACCATTAACCACGTCATGATTCATGTTATTCCTCCCAGCCAATTCAACGTTGCGGATAAATAGTATTTAGCCATTCTGTTGCAGGAACTATTCTTAATGACATTTATGCATTTTAAACAACGAACATTCAATTCTTTTCCAACGACTACTTGATCCTTCCACCGCTAATGTGATTTTTATGTAGTATTTCTTTTGATACTCTTTAACTTTTAAACGGGAAATTGCTCTAATAAAAATTTATTAGAAAAAACGAGCTTTTCAACAGAAAAAAAATTGGGTATATTTCTGGAAAAAATATAATTGATGACGGCATTAGTCGTTTCTGTCAAATTCTAAAGATAATACTTTCGATTGGAAATGGAGTCTACCTCATCCCATTTAACACCAACTGCTCCAATTTTATATAATTTATTTGTATCGTCACAGTAGGCCCATACTATCGAGTTTGAGACACCCTGTATATATAGTCTCAGGTTTCGTCTTATTTAGATAACATTAGACGTATTTTTACAACGAGTAAATTATAGATAATCTAAAAATAATCAACTTTCTTTCATAGTTTGGCATTTTCAGATGTAAGATAGATAAATCTGCTTTAGCTTGACTCGTACTGTATAACCTTGAAACGAGCATATGTGCTCTCTTCGAGCTACGTCAGTGGGAATATTTATTTGTGATATGTTACTGGGAACTTGTATCTCTTTCGGTTAAACACAAATTAGGTAAGATATTAATAAACGAGGATGAATTTGTAGAGGTGAAATACCTACTATTAACAGCTGGTTCTAAACTACACAATGCAACAATGCAATAGGGTTATTGCTCTGGTTCATCTGTCGTTTGTTATTGGTGAGTATTTAAAATCATATTTATTTCTCCCAGGAAACAAAATTTTAATAGATAAATTAATGAAACGAAAATTTCACTCTTTAATATCGAAGTATTAAGAATTGTTTTCCATCATTAAATTTTATTTGAAATATTCATGATATATCCCAAAGTGGGCCGTGATTTAACTTTATTATTACATTGGCGGTAAATTCCACAGGTGCTTTACAAGTGACAGGTCTTGTCAACTTAAATCAGACTCGTCATCGTCGACAGAGCAAAGAAGAAGGGTGAGCAAAGAACCTGTAGCGCAAACATTATCTTTACTAACAAATCGTTCTATTTAGATGCGTTCTTCCTTCTTATCCAGAGCACGGACAATGGAAACTCCTGGGCGGTGAAGCCAAACCTGGAGATAAAATATTGAAAAATAGCGTCATAAGGTTCGAGTGCAACTCAGGCTACAAGCTGTCCAAAAATCAACCGTTCGCAGTATGTTTTGACAACCGGTTTTCGGAACAACCTGAGTGTAACAGTAAGTGAATATTTGAACATATGAATGTATATCATCAACAAAATCAGGTTTGTTAATCTTAAGATTTACTTATAATGGTTTATAGTGGTGCATTATCTGTATCTACTTAGATACGCATATTTGTATTGCTTTTAGAACTGTGTCCTCCTTTATACCGTTCGACTACATATCAACTTAGGTGTAGAGATAAAACAGGGCTAGAAATCCAGTGCAATGAAGCCACTGAAGGGTCGTACGTGGAGTATACCTGTGCAATTTCATATGAAACACCATTTGGATATAAGAGGACACTGCTTTGTAGAGACGGAAAATGGAGCCAAAAGCCTATGTGCCACCCAGGTATGTACCATTGCCGCTTGATAGTTTAATAAAATATTAGTTAATTCGATACTTTCAATCTTTCTCACGTTTCAGTATGTGGAAAAAAGATAATTGACAACGCAAAACCACTTATTGCTGGATCTAAGCCCAATAACGTACTAGAGTATCCTTGGGTCGTTGCACTTTACATCAAAGAGAACAATTCTTACGAATATATCTGCGGGGGATCCATTTTAAGCTTGACTGTCGCCTTGACAGGTTAGTTAGAAATTAATTACGCTTCTCGGATATTAGTTCAGAGTTATCAGAATTATAGCATTAAATCTCGATTAATATTTGGTTAAATAAACGGATAGTTAAATTGTTATCTATAATTACGTACCTATTTGTATGATAATTAAATTAAAATTTCAAGATTTGGAAGCATTTATTAGGTAAACTGTACACATTAGTAGACCTAATCTCAAATAGCATGGCTTTTACCCAAAAATTATACAAATTTAATAAATAACAAAAAAGTTATTACAAAATACCGATTTTCGTCTCTTAACTTCAAGGGTTAATATATACCTACTATCAAAAAAAATCTAGATTATTTTCACAATATCTCTCCTAATTGGACAGTTCATCATTTGCAGAACACGGTGTATAGCGTCTAATTAATTTCAACACTATATCCCAATTAATCATTTATGAGAGATTTATTTTTGCACTCAATATTTCGTTAATTAAAAACCAAGTCTGAGTAAAAAATGACTCAATAATAGTTAAATTTAAAGCATATTAGAGAAAAAGTGAACTCTAAATTGGGTTTATTAGCCCAGTCATTATAGACATGAAAGAGCCTGTTTCGGGGAAAAAATACTATTAGAAGTTTCTCTGCGGAATATTGTTCGGAAACCTTTTATAAATAATATATCAAAAAATCAACTCGAGGCTAGTTGGGAAACTTTGTTTTAACAGTGGTCAAAGTTATGGAAAAGTGGTTTTTTGACTCACGTAAAAAAGCTATTATTCATAGCGAAAAAAAGTTTATACAAAAAAGGTAGGTATTAAATAAGCCTATAAAATGAAAAAAGTCCGATTAAATTCCGATAATTTGTTTATGCACAAGAGCTCAAAAATGGTCGAAAATTGCCGTTTTTTTCAATTGCTAATAATTAATGCAATTTTCATCGCAGACACTTGTAATTCAGGATTTTTGAGGCTTTTTACACCCTTAATAAGTGGTAAAAATTTCAGCTCGAAAGCTTCATTGGTTTGGCGTTGGCGGAATTTGTTATCTAAGAAGATGCTATTTTCAATTCATTTTTCCCAAGCTCACAGGCGTTGTAGGGTTTCGATCATTAGTTGTTTTTGTACCTAAATAGTTGTATTGACATATGCATTTACTGAGAATTTAGTTTTTCAAATTTAATTTGTTTAAAATTGACTTTGAAAAAATGTTAATATTTATTAAATTGTTAAGATAGGTAATTATTATAAAATAAAATAGTAACCTCTTTACTTTAGTTTTCTTCAAATTTAAAAAAAAAATCGTTGTTGTAAGTTGATTAGAAGCTGAGATAATTTTTTTTTATTTATTTAATCGCAGTGACCTTAATTATTAATATTAAGAGCCAAAATTTGGACATTAACATTAAGGTGAATTCAACTATTTAATTTCGAAAAAGAAGATAGCGGCCATGCGTTCTATTACTTGGTCTAGCGAAAGAGTGGGGAAGGCGAGGTTTAGCATGCGCGTTTTTCAAAGTCATTTTTAAACAAATTAAATTTGAAAAATTAAATTATCAGTAAATGCATATGTCAATACAACTATTTAGGTACAAAAATAACTAATGATCGAAACCCTACAACGCCTGTGAGCTTGGGAAAAATTAATTGAAAATAGTATCTTCTTAGATAACAAATTCCGCCAACGCCAAGCTAATGAAGTTTTTGGGTTGAAATTTTTACCACTTATTAAGGGTGCAAAAAGCTTAAAAACTCCTGAATTACAAGAGTCTGCGATGAAAATTGCATTAATTATTAGCAATTTAAAAAAGCGGACAATTTCGACCATTTTTGAGCTCTTGCGCATAACAAATTATCGGAATTTAATCGGACTTGTCGTATTTTACAGATTTATTTAATACCTACCTTTTTTGTATAAACCTTTTTTTTTTCTATGAATAACAGTTATTTTACGCCAGTCGAAAAACTACTTTCCCATAATTTTGACCATTGTTTTAACAAAGTTTCCCAACTAGTCTCGAGTTGATTTTTTGATATTTTGTTTATAACACGTTTCTGAACAATATTCCGTAGAGAAACTTCTAATAGTATTTTTTCCCCGAAAAAAAGCTATAATGATTGGCCTATATATACTCAGAATAGAGTAAAAAATCACCCAACTACTGATAGTTAGCAGTAACTTGGATTTGAATAAAACTAGAAACTAAGGATAGAAATTGATTGTGTAGAATTGAGTGAAAATTGAGTGAAATTTTTTTACAGTATAAGTACATAAATTTATCTCATCAACAATGTAATATATTTTTTTAGCTGCCCATTGTGTCACGAACGATTATGGCGACACTCTGAATAAAGAAGATTTTCTCATTGGTGCTGGAAAATTATATAGCAAGCATAATGCTTCCCAGGACACACGTGCGCAGTATTTGATGGTAAACAAGAAGCATTTTTTTAATATTCACTTAAATCTAGTGACAATACGGCTTTGTCACATTGTAAGAAATGTCACTGACATAGTTTGTAATAGATAGTAGAATAGAATGCAAATATAGTAAGCCATACAAGTCCATTGAGGCAATGTGAAAAATAACAATATACAGGTTCGGAAAGTCCCCATGGTACATCGGCCGTTACGTGAGAGCGATAAAGTCATAGAAATCCGTAAGATAGACAAGGATGGTTACATTGAAGACGTTTCATAATCTGAATAGTCACTCCCACTTCTAACCCGAAACGGGCGGTGACTATTCAGACTATGAAACGTCTTCACTATAGCCATTCTTGTCTATCGCACGGATTTCTTTACTTTACTTTGTGGCTCTCATGTAAAGGCAGATGGACCATGTGGATTTTCCAGCCCTGTATGTGTGTAAAACAAATATTAAAATAAAAAAATTGCCCTATTAAAATAGAGACATAATGATCTATTTGAATCGACAATTTTTGTTTTCCTCACAATATATTCAATTTGATGTTATAGCTTTCCAAGATCATTGTCCATGAAGATTTTAAAGGTGCTAGTAGACTCTTCCTGGCGGACATAGCTGTCTTGGTCACAAAAGGAGAATTTGTTCTGAACTCATTAGTACAGCCAGTGTGTTTTAACAATATGAAAACAATTTACTTACACCCAGGAAGCATAGGAAAGGTAATCATTCAGATTACATTCTATATTTTTATACAGGGTGTCCGGTAAATATCTATTAATCTCTCAGGGACGTATAAAATAGGTTAGAATAACACTAATTGTAAGACTTCCTATATATTTTTTTCCTAATAAATTATGAATATACAAAATATCGGTAACTTTGAAACCACCTTGTATATTTGATAAAATTTTGAGGAATAACACTGTGTGATAAGATATTAAAACGGGTATTTTATTATTACAAAAACAAAGATTAGAACAGAAATCCTATTACTGGACATGGGATATAGAAATTACCAAAAATTTTCTAAAACATCATGTAAAAAAGTTTCCATAACAAAAAGACTAAACTGGCTTATCACTACATGATTTCAGTTAAGATTACATCAGTACTCTGCAATAAATCTGAAAACAAATAAAGACATAACAAATTTAGTAATAGTGGGTACCATACAGGGTGATTCACAACTTATCCAAAAAAATTTGGGAATATATGCAGCATGAGAAATGGAATCAATATCGTAAACAAAATTTTGTAAAATCCTTATAGTTTCCTAGAAAAAAAATATTGAAGTTATAGTACATTCAACCACTACATAGCTGGACAACTGTAGTCTCTAGCATCATTCGTCACGTGGTCTCAGCGACTCCGAATACTGAAATCGGATTTTGCAATCGTCGTTGCGATAGTATTTATTTACCTGTTATCTGTGGTGTTTACAAAAGGTTTTTAGTAGTTAGTGTCAGAAATGGGTAGTTAGTGTCAAAAATGGTTTGCGTGTAGGTATAGCAACTCGGAGTTGATGGATATCGTTTTAATTTATGGTGAAGTATTTGTGTTATGGTGAAGCAAGACAACATTTGTGTTAGTTCGTAGAAACTGAGTACAACGGACCCAAATGTGTTTACACATTTTGAACAATAATTGTTGTAACATCGGGTACGTCAAATGATTTTATTATTTAAAAACACAAATTAATTTTATTAATTAATAAAGGCAAAAGCAGTTGAATTTGCCGATATAAAATAGATGCGATAAAATTCTATTTACATATTTCTTTCCTTGCGGAAGTTTTTGTCCGTTTTTATCACACAGCCATGCCGGTCGCATTGTGCGAGGTCAGGTTTTACAGTGGACCAGTTTCCAGTGCCGTGCAGAAGTGTATTTTCAAATCATTTTCGAACTGCCCTTTTTGATTTTTTCTTTACCCTGTACATCCAGATTTTCTTTGGATAAGTTCTGAATTACCCTGTATATAAAAAAAATATGAAATTTTTTAAAAATAAGTTAAAATTGAAGCTGAAATAAATTAATAAATTTGATTGTATTGTAAAATAACTTAAAAAACTTCATAGTGCAGATATATAAATCAAAATGAAGTAAATGTAAAAATAAAGGTGAGGAAGGTGAAAAAGTCAAGTCTAAATCAATCAAAAAGGTTATCAAGAAGTTATTATAACAATAATCTCAGGGAAAAACCCTCGACTAAGTAATCTCGCCAGCTGTCAAAGATCAAATGAGTGTTTCCAAATAGTAAATAAACCAGAAATTAGACACGTGCAAGATATCAATAATTGTGAAGTGTCGTCGCCTTACCTACAGCACAAGATAAGTGAATACAAATTACCGAGAGTGTCTCAATCAGGACCAGTGGATAGGAAATACGAAATACAGCGTGGCTCAAACAGAACGGACCATTGGTTTTAAAATACCCATCGGCTCTAACATACAGAACCAGGGAAAAGCAACATACACAGTTGCTCAAGAAAGAAGAGGGCAAATTAAAGACTAAAGAAATAAATCGAAATAATGTTTGTAAATTTAGTATGAGGTTAGATAGACGTTAGTGTTTTGAACTAAATATTTTTCCAAATTGTTTCTTAAAGTACAATTATAAATAGAAAATATAAAAAATCGTTCTTTGGAATTAAAATTATATCTTTGAATCTAATTTCCACATTTTTAATAATAAATTAATTAAATTAAATTAAATTAAATTAAAAATAAATATATATATAATAAATTAGAAAAGTGGAAATTAGATTCAAAGATAGCTTCAAAATGTTTGACTGCGGGAGTAATCATATTAAATTTCTTAAAAGATATTTCAACAATATTCATGTACATATTGAATCAATTTTTTGTATTCATACCTAGCTCTAAATAGTTTAAGGTCGGGTCACTTAGCTGTTCATAAAGTAGGTCCATGTCGATCTACATTATCAGTCACTAAACGTATTGACACACTAAATGCGGGAAATGGGGTGGTGCACAATCGTGCATTCGCTCATTTTGAACAGTTGTCTAGTAAATGAATTAATTTGTTTCTTTTAAGTTATTTCAAAGGTTTTTGGTTTTTTAAATAAAGTGGAATAAACTATATGCATGAAATAATTTATAAATACGTAAAAGTTAAGCTCAAGTTGTTTTTGTCCTTGTGGCAATTGCTATTATTGTTCGAATAACCGATTTGTTTAGAAAATCGTTTGTTTTACCGAAATAAACGAGTCTTTAAACAAAAATCTGTCAATTTTTTAAAAAGTATGTGTTGGGGGCATATCTCGAAATATCGAAAGACCGTTTTTAACAACAAATCATGGACACTACGCCTAAATTGTATCAAGATATACAAAATGGTTTTAAAGTTATAACCCAAAACGGAAGTCTTTAGGTACCCCTTTCACGGCGGATATCCCCGTCATAAAGAAGATTAGGGGAAAAATTATAGGAAGTAGTAGATACTAGTACGTGTTTACCGGACATCCTGTGTTTGTAGTATATTTGTCCGAAAACAAAACTTTTTAGGTATCTGGATGGGGAAGGACAGAGGATGAAGATACATCAGAAATTTTGCGAACGTTGAATATCCCCTATAAAGACGGTGCCACCTGTGCTGAGGAGCTGCCTAAAGAATTTACGACTACGTTCAACATTGTAGACAAAATTTGCGCGGGTTTTTCTAACAAAAGCACCAGCGTATGTGACGGCGACAGCGGTAACGGTTTAACCTTCGTGAATCTGGAAGACAACAGGTACTACATCCACGGCGTTGTTAGCTTGGGCCCTCAAAGAAATGGCCAGTGTGACATCCAACACAATACTCTCTACACCAAAGTGGCCTTCTACTACGAATACATCGATCGTCTGTTGACCACTTATGCGCCGACAATCAAGGATTGTGTTCTGCCAGCTCATCCTCAAAACGGCAAATGGACAACTCAGCAGCAAGGCTTAAAACCAGGAGATGCCGTTTCATTGAGTACTGTCTTAAACATAGAGTGCAACAAAGGATTTAAGTTGACGTCTCTTTCGACGAATATCAACTGTGGTTCCACTCACAATATGCCAGTTTGCCAACGTAGGTACAGTTGTGGACATTAAAATGTTTCCAAAGCTTACTGTCTCAACAACGTTCTGTGAGTTCCATAAGTTCGAGAACTTAGAATAGACAAACATTTTTAACATGATTTTTAACACCTCATAATTTTAAAGCAACTGAGTACTTTGGATCAGGATCAGTATCAGGAAAATCAGTACCATTGTATTTAAACAGGAAACATTTTATTATCCATGGCTAATTGCAGCATGAAGTCATTTATCTCCATTGGAAATATTAATTTATAACGTGATTTACAATCTTTAGCTCTATGCCCAGCGCTGAATTTTCGTAATGGGTCTAACTACTGGTGCACCAACAAAGCGGGACAAGCCATCGACTGTCTAGAAGCTGTCGAGGGATCTACGCTAGGGTACAGTTGTCCCAAAGCATACAAAATTGCTGATGGTACTGGTAGAACCAATAACAGAACTTGTTCAATGGGGTCTTGGGGATTGCCTCAGCCAGAATGCTTGCAATCCATTAGAAGTAAGTTACCTGATAATCAGTACAATATATTAAAAAAATATCATGGTTTTTCGGGTGCCAGTTACAGCTTACAATGCATTTCTGTAGTCTTAGCTGGGAATCTTTGTCATGTCCTTTTTGACGTTAGAATGCGTTCTGTGAGGGCGGATCCGCCAGAATTGCAGACTCTTGTTGATTTTTATAGCGGTTCCACGCCCACAAAACCTATCCCGAGAACAACAAAGACATGTCAAATATTTCTAGCTAAGGCTAAGGTAACGCACTGTAACTGCCAGCCATCAGGTACACAAACCATGGCACAACAACTCAAAAACAATGACACTCAAAATTATGTATTGGAAATTTAACATATTTCGTTTCCTCTTTAGATTGCGGTAGAAAAGGCAATGTATCCAATACACTGAATGCGGAAGACACAGCAGAAGGACTATTAGAATTTCCTTGGAATATTAATATTTACAAAATTACAAATAAGTCTGGTTTGACGAAATATATGTACAACTGTGGAGGATCACTAATTTCCCATAAAGTTATTGTAGCTGGTAAGTCGATGTTATCTGAGCGGCCACTTGTTTGTCTTACAAACCTAAATAGTATGTAATGGCTCCAATTTTTGAAAGGAGGCAAGTTAATTAACATGTCGTTTTTAATTAAGATACGTGGAGTCTTAGAAATAATTTCAAATTAAACATTAAACAGTTTCTAACTTAACCTAGTAGCGGGAGTGCTGGCTAGCTTAGAAGCGAAATTAATAAAGCATTTGTTTTGGTTGTCAATTGTACAAGCAACAAAATAATGCGTTTCAAGAAGTACTAGTATACAAATAACAGCATTAGGTAACATTTGTAATATTGACAATATTGGTTCTAAGTTCGCAAATTTAAATTTACGTACTTTACACTGGCCAGGTACTTGTTCATAACTTCAAGTGGTCAAAGTCGACGTTCGATCGCCTGTCTAAAGGGAACGTGTCGGTTCTCGAGAATCTGGCGCTGCCCCAGCATGTCTGTAGCAAGCCTACCTTTCCTTTCTCAATTAAATTTTTTACTAAAATTAATATGTGTTTATTATATCTAGGAGCTTCTTGTTTGTCAAGTTATAAAGGACAAGTAAACTCAGAGGAAGATTATTTGATTGGAGCCGGTAAAATTTACCCCAACTATAATGATTCCAGGGATGTTCACGCCCAATATTCAGAAGTAATAACAATCGCATTATGCAGATTAATTTGAAATCTTAAAAATTGTAATTCTGTTGTAGGTGTCCAATATTATTCTTCATAAAAATTACAAGGGAGATACCAGACGTTATTTTGCTAACATTGCCATTATAGTAATAAAGAAACCTTTTACTTTGAATAATTTTGTTCAACCTATATGCTTTACTGACGTCGATAATATCCGTTTACACCCAGGAGATATAGGAGTGGTAAGGTATTATTTTATTAAGTGTGAGCAATACTACTCTTTTTTCTTGTCTGCAGACGTTAAAGTACAAAGCAGAGGATAAACAAGAGTTGCTGAAAATTCCATACAGGGAGGATGCAATTTGCAGGCAGGAATTGCCATCAGAGTTTGCAGAGAAGTACTATGAGGAAGATAAGTTTTGCGCCGGAACCAAATACCAGACTAACTTGTGTCAAGGAGATACTGGTAAAGGCTTTGTTGTCAAAAATCCTGAGGACCACCGGTACTACATTTACGGAATTGCCAGTGCAAGTTATTCTGAGGAACCAAAAAAATGTCATCATATCGTTTTATTCACCAACGTATCTATCTATTATGATTTTATAGATGATATACTATCTCAATATGAGTAGTTTTAAATGATATAGGCATACATTTTTTTATTTGTGTTTACATCTGTGGTAAAAAAATATATTAAGTTTAGGTAATATTAAAAAATTTTAAGATACAACTGAATTATATTTATAAACTTTCACACATATAATATACGAGTACATATTAATTCATTATGAATAAAAAATAACGTGTATTTCCCTTCGTTTCAGTATATCTTCCACTGTAGCTTTGCGTCATAATATTTTTATATACAATAAATAATATAAATACGTGCGATATATAGCATCATTTACCTCGAACTGAAAATTCGTTCACTAACACCACAGACAATATAGCTTATCGTCACAGACTGCATGTTAAATGCTAGAAATTGGCAACCCGAAAAGGTTACAGGCTTTTGTTAGCCGGCATCCAGCAATAAAATTTAGCGTGGTGTGGTAACTCTTCTACTTGGTTGTTGCCAAATAATAATAACTGCCAAATAAATATAATGCATTCAATTATGTAATTAAAGAGATATGGAACTTATCTTTTGTTTGGAAATCATATTTGTGTTAAATGCTAAATAAAATAAATGAAGTTAGAATTAAAATTATGAATTTATCTAATTAATTATTTATTTTATATCACCTTCGAAAGGAAGAATTCAAAAACTTGAAGTTAATCTTTTTAGATTTGCGCGTCGACTTTCAATTTAGTACGATATTTAACACCTATGTAATCTTATTGTTGATTTCTTTAGGTAGGTAAAATAATTATAGACACAAGTGTTGCATATCATGGATGCCATTGGTAGTGCTCATATTTGTGACACAAGGTTTTCAAAAAAATTAACACAATGTAAAATTGCTGGAACCTCAAGGAGTAGTTGAATACGATATTTATTTAAGAAAAACAACAAATAATCAATCAATGATCCCTTAAAGAGATAAAATAATGTATTCGCTACTCTTGTTGCAATTTTTGATTAACTGTTTTGTTTTTCAACATAGGGACTTCGGACTTTTATTCAACACAGAACGAACAATCAGAACCAGGGGTGTGGGGAGATTTTTTAAATTATTTTTTCGATTCACCGCACCCTTTCCGAGTTATAATACCTTTTTTACTACATCATCTCACACACCTCTTGTTTACGAAATTTATTTTCCACATACGGACTTCGGACCTTTTGCATTCAAATCGAGACAAATTTTTTTTCGATTTTCTATCTTTATTAGGCTTTCCCAGTACGTGGTTAAAATTAATGACGTTGTAACAACGCGATAGCAGGATTTTTTTTCCCTGGAAACCAACCATTTTTCAGCATTTATCAGAATTGAAATTGGAACATATCATTGTACTAGACCTTATCAGCATAAGTCATTTCTAAAAACAAATGCAGCCTCACATAAACTTCCAATTGAGATACCAATATTATTTGTTTTTCTAGTATTTACGAAATATACATAGTTTGCCAACAAAATATCTTTACATTGCTTAATAATATATATTTGTGACGTAGTTTTAATTTTTTTCCAGGTTTTCCTCAGTTTATTTTTACTCTTACTTACTCTTTTGACGCAAGGGTTTATTTAATTATTTTTTTATTTTTAAAATATATTGTAAAACGCCCAAATAAACGGAAGAAAAAAACCTTTTTTTAACAGAAAACATCTTAACGATAGTTGGACTTAATTATAATCTGGATATTATTTAATTATTCATGAAACTTGTTGTTCAACAAAACAGACAAAAATTAACATCTGAAAGAACGATTTTTCAACGGATGGTCTACCGTAGTGACTGAAGTTATAATACCTAATTATCACATTAATATAGTGTATTTCTTTAATTCAAGGCCTTGAGGTTTAAAAAGTTTTTAAATTTAAAAATTGCTACTTGAATATCAGTAAAAAACTTTGGGAGTATGTTTGCTCTTGCCTGGGTAAATTTCCACCAGTCTTTAATTTCCTTGACTGGTTTATAATAGTTAGAGCTGTCACAATCGGTCCGCTAGCCATTGGCGCCATCAGTAAGCCACGCGAGCTTATTGAACGATTTCTTTTACGATTTTAGTTGTCTTTTGATGCATAATTGTATGTAATTATGTCGAGCGTAGTTAGTCCTAAAAAACAGCAAACAATTGATACTATACTATGCAAAAAAAATTACCTATAAGTAGCTATGACATAATTAACATAAAAACTATTCAGGTGAAAAACAAAACAGAGATATATTATTTGGAATAGAAAAGAATTTTATGAAAGTAAAGGAAATAATTAGTTCTAAAAATACATTTTTAAGCTGCTTCCTTCGTTTAAATGTTTGATTTATTATTTTTTTATAAAATTAATAAAAAAAGCAAAGAGTATTAAATTCAAGTCAACATCACAGCTTTATCAGTAGTAAATTTGTCCAACAAAGCGGCACTCCACACGTGATATTTCAAGTGCATGTCATAGGGAAAGTTAGATAACGAACAATTCTTCCTCTTCTAAAAAAATATAAACAATAATGTAATTCTGTATATACGTTATAAAAACGTTTAAAATTAATATTAATAAACATAAAGTAATAAATATTAAACAGTGCACAAACACACGTAGAAAAAAACTGCCAAAAACTAGAAGCCTCAATTTATGTTTGATTTAATCGTCATACTGATTGCTTCTAACCTACCATTTGATATAGTAAATAATGAAACATTTTATTCCTACTGGAATAAATACAACCTCGAGTGGAAATTACCTTATCGAACCAGCTCGGAAGTAGATTATTTAATTATGCAAATATTACATTAGTAGATCAGATTAAGATATTTTATTACCTCGGCGAATAAGTTTCGCTGAAACAGGGGTAGAAATATATCTGATGATGCGATCTATAACGAATCCCATCCAGATTTTAGAACCGATGGCAACAATGCGTAAAACAATTTACGTGTTTCACAATGGATACAATGACATAAATCTTATAATCATTGTTCACATTATTTTATGTTGATGATCCGCACGCCTTTGGTGAGCGGCCAATGATGACAGCTTTAATAATAAACTAAAAAAAAAAATTGAAGAGAAAAAAAAGATAGTTTTGAAAAAACTGTTTTTAAGTGATTACAAACTGCACAACAATTAATTCGAAATTTGTCTCAAAAAACGGAATGAATCGGGGTCGAAATGTGGTTTGGGTCATCAACTTTAATTTTAATTTAATTAAAAGTTGATGAACAGAAGCATAGGACGGAAAAGCCGAATCGTGCTGGAAACAACAGGATTTTGTTTTCTTCAATGTCCGGAAGGTTTTCCAAAAATACAAAAAAAAAAACATTTTTTTTTATTCATCAATTTACGTTATTTGCGGTAAAAATGTGACAAAACCTCAAAATTTTTTTTTCCTTTTTAATCATGATTATGAAGTGTTTAAGCTCAAAAAACGCGACCCTTTAATTTTTTTCAAAAGTTTGACTGTTCGAAACAAAGAAACGATTAGCTAGATCGAGAAGAATCTTCACAGGATTCTTCTGGGTATATCGAACTGTCATACTTAACATTAGTCATTTCGTGAATATGTCTTATTTAGCCGTCAATTTTCTAAAAAACCATAAATTACCCTTTTTCCTGTTTTTTTAAATTCGTGTAAAAGATGAAAAAAACATTTTTTTCCAAAAAAATGCGGCAGCATTTATAGGAAATTTATTCCAGTTTTCGAAACTGCCCTTCAATTCTCTGCAAGACCATTTGTCGCCGAGATATCGTTTGAAGACAGAAGATCATTAAAAGTCCCATATTTCGATGCAAAATGGTCGTATCGAAATTTAAATAAAAGGAAATTGAAGCTGAATAAAGAAGATATATGATCCATGCAATGGTTTAGCTAAAAAAAATTTCCAAGTGCATAGAAAAGGACCCCGCACTAATCTTATGGATTTTGGCCCTCGGTGAATTTCTCTGTGACTGGGAAAAGATAGGTTTCGACCTACTGATCAAATATCTCCATGGGCACAAAGCCCAAAAATCACTCCTATGGGCCCTACCGGGGGATTTTAGCCCAAAAATGATGGGGCGCGAGGAGATGACACATCGCTCAAGAAACCAGTTCTGTCGCCGGGGACAAGGCTGAAAATGGATTTTTGGGGCTGAAATTGTCCTCTCTTTCATATTCTGGGATCAGTTCATGGCTGCTGACCTCCTAAATACCTGAAAATGGAGTGCGAAAAGGGTAAAAACGTTAATAATAAGACATACTATAAAAACGAATGCGGACCTCGCAAATTGCGCCTGGAAGTGACAATATTGTGGATTCAACAACTCCGAAACTCCCGTTGGACTATATAATAATATGAAATCCATGGTTTTGCTAACTGTATTTTATGTTGAAAGGGAAGGTAACATTAATTAATGCAACTGTTGTAATCATCTTTCTTATTTAAGAATATGCATATAAAAAAGTTAAGAAACACATCAGTTCAAATTTTTTTTTAGAGGAATTAATTGATTTCAACAGGTACGCAAGTAAGCCAACGAAAAATGAGAAAGAAGTAAAAGTTAAGTAAAATTACAAAATATTGTTTTCAGTGTACATATTTTAACCGAAAAATCCACTTAATGATTAAATTAACCACACCTACGTCACTGTTGGAATTTATCATATTATTTACAACATATTGCCGCTGGCTAGCGTCAGTGATGAGGCCAACTAGTTCTACAACTTGATAAAGACGATTGTGTTTCTAATGTTTTTAAAAATATATAACCTATTCAAATAGTTGCAAGATTGTGACTATCCAGATAATATAATGCATAAACTTGTATTAATTGTTGTGATAGGATGCTTATTGTTTATTGCTAGTAAGTAAATTTTTATGTAGTCTCGTAAGCAGTTTGTGGTCTTATAAAAATGCGTTAACATTTATTTTATGTGTTAATGACATAATTATGTGGTTAATCACCGGACGAACAGCTTCAGATCTCCATTATTTCAATTAAATATGAAAATTATTTTCCTTTGTCTTAAACAATCGGTCACAACTAAATTCTTTAATGTTTTATGTTTAAAACTTTTACAGAACTAGGATAAGAAGTGAGTAATTAAATAAGTCAAATACATATTATACATTTTATCAAATATACAGTTTCCTGATGATATTTGTAATAGAAAAGTCTTGTACGAAAAAGTTCTATCTTCGCGTTTTTTTAAAGTTCATTTATTCAACGAGAATGTGTTATTTATTAAAAACTGTGGAAATGTTTCTATGCGACCGGAGATGCAACCTTATAATTTAAGTCAGTATAATCTAATACTAGTAATACTAAAAGTAGGTTAGGTTACATTGTCAAAAAGTTTGTACAATCAACTGATTTTGTGTTTGTATTGAATTCATTATTCACTTAATTATTAAATATTAAGCATGGTCCATCAACCCATCAGTGTTAAAATGTGAAAGATTCCAGACAAAAGTTTTTAATTTGTAATTCCACGATAGTGACAGTGTAATTTTTATAAAGAAGTAAAAAATAAGAATAAGCCGATTACATTAAAAACGAGATTCTTATTTCTTACTTTGCTTAATTTTTTAGTATATGCACAAACTAGTTTTACAATGAACCGAGAAAACAATGCATGTACTATTTCCGAACGTGTCGATATGGTGTTAGTGTATGGTGCAGCCGTAGAAAATGCGCTCACGGCGACTAGGTTGTACGGGGAACGATGGCCACAACGTCACCCTCCATGTGCAAATATAATCCAATCCTACAGTGCGTTCAGCGGTTGCGAAATACGAGAAGTGTTATTTCTCGAGGAGAAGGACGTGGTCAGCAAGTGAACCTTAATTTTGAAGTTGACCCCACAATTAGTACTCGACGTCTCGCACACCAAGTAGGAACCTCATCTCGTACCGTACATCCCATCTTAAGTCGCCAGCTGTTGCACCCCTATCATCTGCAACCAGTTCAACTGATTTTGCCCCTGGATTGTGATCAACGAATACATTTTTGTAGATGGTTTTTACGGCAATGTGCCAATCAAATAGAGTTTCCTGCTTATGTTTGTGTAACAGATAAGGCGACATTTACACGTGATGAATTGTTTCTATAATATGCACATATGGACCAATGAAAATCCTCACGCGATTAGGGAAACTCATTTTCAACATCGGTTCGCTGTAAATGAATTTGTTTACGAAGCTGGTCTGCAGCAGGTAACCCATCGTACAGCACACGGACAGGACCGTTCCAGAGAAAAGATTTTGATTCATAATTGAACTTTAATTTACGAAGAAAGACTTAAAAATAGAAGTTTTTCTTTACAAATATCGTTAGGGAGCTGTAGTTTAATTTTTATAGATTATACACGCCACACCCTTTATTACTAATAATATCAATTCTATCCATCCAATTTGTTCTTGGTTCTCAAAAATAATAGCAGAAAATATTCTTTTGTTTCTGTCTTCAAGGTGGACTTGATTAATAAACAGCAAAATTTTAACAACAAAAATTTTCAGATGCATTCAACCACACCTGCAATCATAGTTCCAATTTAAATTTTACTCGACGGCGAAGATACAGTAATCACAACATAGAAGAACGGTAAGCATAAACATGTTCGTGCGAATGTTGTTTCACTAAATTTTTCAGATGTACCCTCCCCCCTTTCCCCGAACACGGAGAATGGAAGCTTCTGAACGGCAAAGCTTCACCAGGGGACAAAATACCGAAAAACAGCGTCGTAAAATTCGAATGCAGTTTTGGATACAAGTTGTCACAAATTCAATACAGAGTTTGTGACGATAAATGGAATTCTGGTCCATTTCCGGAATGTGAAGGTAGATTCAAAGTCGTTCAACTTAATACCGTTGTTTGGGTGACTTCCTAAGTCAAATCTTAATAGTCACTGTTACACAATGCCTTAATTATGTGCTTTTTATTTTATATTACGGATGTAATTCAAGCTGGACGGTGTTGTAGTCCGCAGGGTAGTTGCTTCCCTCAATTTTATTAGGTAGTGTTTATATTATTTCACAATTTATTATATTTTTAGCATTGTGTCCTCCGCTCTACTCCTCAGCCACAGTCGATCTAAAATGCACAGATAAAAGAGGGAAAGATATCAAATGTAACGAGGCTTCGGAAGGAACTTATCTATTATATACATGTGCGCCCTTCTACGAGACGCCGTTTGGCTACAAGAAAACACTCCTTTGTTCAGAAGGAAGTTGGAACTACCCAAAACCAGTGTGCCAACCAGGTCAGTAGTGACGATCATGCCAAAATCAAGTTATGTCAATGTTTATCTCATTTTAGTGTGTGGAAAAACTATTGTCAATGACGCCAAACCGTTGATTTTTGGTTCGGTACCAAATAAAAAGCTAGAGTACCCCTGGGTTACTGCAGTATACACAAAAGTAAACAATACGTTTGAAAATATTTGTGGTGGCTCCATTTTAAGCCTGACTGTGGTGTTAACAGGTCAGTAAAACTATTTTTGGAACCAGTTTAGATTGGATTTCAGGTTAATTCCAGTAAAACCTGATACCAATGCCGTTGCATACAGCGATGGTCATACCTCTACCAAACTCAAAATTCCTCCTCAACATTGAAAGGTTTTCCGTGACCTCCATCACGTTCTCGATGGGGTTACAAATGACCAGTGTTACGTAGTCCTTCAAACATTTTTGGAAACTAGATGCAGGACAAAATTAATTTACCATATATTAATACCTACCAGGTCATATTTACTGTAGCTATACGCAATTTTAATAAATCACTAACCGCTAATAACAGTAACATTAATAGCCATACGAAACACCAAGGGAAAGTTTTAGATGCGCATTAAATTAATTGTCAAAACAAAAGGCAGCCAAGAAAATACCAGTTAAACTATTAATCGGTGTTTTTTTACGCCTCTGCTGTTATTTTCTGCTTCAAACCAATTGTTTCGCAAGAACACAAATCTTTTACTAGTGTGGATGAAAATAAACAATATATAGTGGCATTAATAAAAGTAATAAAAGAAAAATCCTAGTACACCTTCCTGCAGTTGTTGGACTAAATAGTAACATCTCGGGGATACCCGGACAATGAAGTATATCTTTTTCTGTCAATTATCTTTGTATGTATGTATGTCTTTGTATACGTTTATATGTATGTCTTTGTTTCTACATCTCTGTATGTGCATCTGTATATGTGTATTTCTTTGTTTGTATATATTTGTACATATATCTTTGTACGTATATATTGTTTCTATCAATTTAGTAATAGAGTTAAAAACAACACAAGAATTCATTGTCTTTATGTATGTATTTATGAAATTATTATGTCAATAAAGTTATTGATCAAATATGGTTTACGATTTTAGCTGCCCATTGTGTTACGAACGACTATGGAGATGTTTTACCAAAAGAAGACTATCTTGTTGGAGTTGGAAAACTCTACAACAAGTATCAGGCTCCTGAAGATAAATTTGCTCAATATTTAGAAGTAAATATTTTATTTAAATAATACCTACTGTAAAACATACATTTTGTAGACGTAGATTGTTTGTAAAATAACAATATGTCACCAAAAGGAAAGTTAATACATATTTTATCATATTTGATATTCTAGCTTTCAAAGATAATTGTTCATGAAAATTATAAGGGCGATAGAAGACGTTTCTTGGGAGATTTAGCTGTCCTAATAACGAAAGGAGCATTCACACTGAACGATGTGGTTCAACCTGTCTGTTTTAACGACGTAAATAATATTCCTCTACATGCCGGAAGTATAGGAGAGGTAACACAATAAAATTATTTTTAAAATCGTGTTCGAAGTATAGTGTTTTCAGATATCTGGATGGGGGAAGACGGAGAGTGGTGGTCCATCGGAAGTGTTGAGGACCCTTAAGATCCCCTACAAGTACGAAACGACCTGCGCTCAAGAACTACCTCCCGACTGGGCTGACAAGTACAACATGATAGACAAGATATGCGCGGGATTCATCAATCAGAGCACCAGCGTGTGCTCCGGCGACAGTGGCAGTGGCCTGGCTTTCAAAAACCCGGATGATAACAGGTATTACCTCCATGGACTCGTAAGTCTTGGTCCTACGACGACAGAAGGTGATTGCAATATCCAGCAGAACTCCCTCTATACCAAGGTGGCCTTCTACTATGAATTTATTGACCGCGTCATGAGTAAGCATACTATGACCATCCAAGACTGCGTGCTGCCTTCTCATCCGCAAAATGGCAAGTGGACAATTGACAAACAAGAGAGAAAACCAGGGGATGCCGTCCCGTCGAATACCCTCCTGAAAATAAAGTGTAATCTAGGTTTTAAGTTGTCATCCAAGACGACAAATATCGAGTGCGGATCGGCGCACAACATGCCTACTTGTCAACGTGAGTATCCATAAAAATATCATCACAACGTGACAACAGCGCTTAACCTGCTTGTGCACGCGGCAGACTTGTCCTATGGAAAAAATGTAAACAACTATTATTGTGAAACATTTAGTAAATTTCACGACAATTGTTTTCCAGTTATTAAATAAATAAAATAAAATGTATCGATTTTGTAGTACGAAGATAGTATTCGAAGATAGCTCGAATTTGAGTAATTATTAATCTCTTAAAACAGGAACTTAATTTTTAATCAAATTATGTATTTGAAAAATATATAATTAAATAATAACACGTATTAAAAATAATTTAGATACTGACCAAAAAGCAATATTCAATAATTTTTAAACGCACAAGTACAAAACAAACTACAACATATGTTTAAAATGTCCACTACCATTTTCGATGCACGCGCGACACCTTCGAATCCAATTTTCGCGCACTCGCTGGGAAACGCCTCAAGAAAAGGAAATAGTGGTACGCAAAAAACACACCGACACGGTCGAATCCAGATACCAACTGAATTGCGTATTGGTGGTTGCTGGACACCTTAGTACCTCGTGTTAATAAACCGCAGCGCCGTTGTCACATTGCCCGATATGAACTTTATCGAATTTTAAATTTATTACAACGCTAATTATTTTTTAGAATTAAGTATAAAGAAGTTAAAAAAGTGAGTAACATTGTATTTTATGGTATTCTGTGCACGCAGTTATGTCAACGTTCCTTAATTAATCAAACTTTTGTACATCAAGTTGGAGATTTTGTTAATATTTTTCTCGGAAATGATTGAGTTTAGGACCCAGTCATATAAGGTTTTTTTGTTTATTTTAATGTATTCTATAGTCTGTTAAAATTAAGGCAGTCAAGCTTCTAACACCCTGTATTAGAAGTTTCCTATTATTTTCCAACCAGACTCATTTCAACAACATTACAAATTAGTTCAAATAAGGTTCCAAATGGAGACCAATTACATTGAATTCCAATTGTATTCCATGAAGAAAATTAAGACAACTTCTTATACGTTCACAACACAAATTTAAAGTTATTCTAATAAGAAATCCCACAACTCAAAATTAAATTCAATTTCAATAAGATCTCATTTAGATTGGAATCGTATTCCAATTGTATGTCAATGACAGTCCAACTCAGTCCTAACAAAATCCCAACTGGATGGCAAATATATAATAAAGTTGTTTTCCAAAAAAATTCCAATCGCATCTTTAAAGGTTTTCAATAAAACAGTTATACTATAATACCAGTTGTATTTCATGAAAAAAATAAAATTGCTAATAAACAAACTAAAGACCTACTTGTTTAGTACTGTGTCCACCTCTGATGTTCCCTCACGGAACCGAATTCCGCTGCACCAACAAAGAAGGCAGTACCATCAGCTGCCTGGACGCTGTCGATGGCACCACCCTGTACTACGACTGCCCGGCTGGCTTCAAATTTCCTGACGGCACCACCAATATTAGATCCTGCGTCGTGGGATCTTGGGGGTCTCCCCAACCAGAATGCTTGCCACAGGATAAGGTCGTCCCGCCGCCTTCGCCAGATTCATCAATATCGCCTACTCCCAATTTATCTCTAGTACCTAACTATAATCCAGGTGAAGAACCGTCTACACGGGTTGTTTGCGTCTACGAGGCTACGCGATTTTACGACAACAACGTCGATCCAGATGATTTGGATAGCTCTCTGTGCACTTATGTCATTTATTCTTCTGTAGGACTCGCTGCTGATGGAAGTCTCAACATTCAAGGCAGTCCTGTCCCTGCAGGGGGCACCAAAAGTGAGTTACGCAGACTTGATCCTTGATCTTTTAGTCCTTCATCGGTTTTAGTGTTTTAATTAAGGTTTGCAGCTTTGGCAATGACTTCTACATAGCTTAAAGTTTTTCTACACTATTCTTTTCCAATTCAACCATCTGTAGATATATCATGCTTCTCCATGACCTTTTTGCTCATCTAACATTAACTTTTTAATTAGGTTCCATAGATTTAAAACTAGTTCCTCTTCTCCCCATTTTTCCTAAACCTTCTCCTTCCACAAACATCCATGATTTCCTCACTAACTTCATCTTTTTAATTAGAATCCATAGCTTTGACAATGGTTCTTTGAGCTTCTGGTTCTTCGCTTCCGAGCAGAACCGTCAATTCTTACTAGAGCTTCTCATTTACACAATTCTCTTCAGCCTCGCTCCAATGTCCCTTATGTCCCGGTATCCATACCAGCCTGGATCTAGCTGACTTCTTTTTACTTTGACTGACTTCCGACGTAAGTAAAAATTCTTGACGTACGACGTTCAGTGACCATCGCTTCCACATGGAAGATGGTGGCACGCATTCTTAGACTGAGCGAAACTTGAACAACCCATTAGCCTCGCTTATTCCGACTCCTGCATTTATCTTCGATCCATTCATGTACTAGGCTACATCGGCATTTAACAAAGGACTCTTTTTATCAGTACTTCCTTCCTGGTATTACTAATCTGGTCTGTCTGGGATAGTTTACACGTTTTTATCCATTAAGATTAGATGAAAAGAGAACTGTTTAATATATTTTGCAGGTTTGTTTCAAAAGGTAGCAGACATGAAAACTAGAAACTCTAAACTAAAAGTGTTACTAAGAGCAGAGGGGTCAGGTGATAAGAATTCTGAATACCCAACAATGGCAGAAAACGCAGAAAAAAGAAGCACGTTCATTAGAAGCGTCGTTTCTTTCCTGGAGATATATAAATTTGATGGGTTGGATATATACTGGAATGTACCTCAGTTTGAAGATAGGGTAACTTTTAACGGTGTTCTTTTATGTTACAACACATTTTCGTTCTTTATTTTTATAGGACAAATATATTGATCTACTGAAAGCGGTAAAAGAAACATTCAAGCCAAAAGGTTGGCTGCTAGCTGTATCTGTGTACATTGCCCCTACCTATATAGGTTACCACGTAGGGAAAATGAACGTGTAAGTACATGCAAAAAGATAAAGACTTCTTTTACCTGTTGGTTCTAATAGTTGGTATTCAATATTGAGTCAAATCATTCTACATGTAATGTTTACTAAAATTTTGCAATTCTTCTATTTTTCTTTATGCCAATTTCACCGTTCATTTTCAGAATAGTAGACTGGGTGAACATACAAAACTACAACAATTACTTGGAGAGCAGTAATCGTGTTGGTCAGTACTCCGGTTTTCGCTCGTCTTCTAAAGAAGGTGATTGGGAAATGGAGGCGAACAATTTGGTGAACTCTGCCAAATCCTGGGAAGTCAGAGGGTTGGCGAAAGATAAGTTGGCTGTGTCTGTAGCGTTTTACGGGAGATACTTCACTCTGAAGAATCCTAAGAAACACGACATCTTTGATTATACAGTGCCTGGAGAATCCGGATTACTTACCTATTCTGAGGTATCACAGATTTTAATAAAGAAATTTTTTTACATAAAACTGAAAATGAATTAATTTCCTTCATTATTTTCAATATCAAAATTCATTAGATCTGTTGAAATGCATTTTTACCAGCTCATTATTGATAATTTTTAGATATGCCAAAAATATAGCAATTGGACAAGAATCTGGGACGATGAACAGAAAAACCCTTACAAATATTCTGGCAATAAATGGTTTGGATACGATGATCCAGAATCAGTTACAATAAAGGTGAATATATCATATATTTTCTCTATAATATTGACATGAGCTACATAAGGAATAAATATTTCGTTGCTTTCAGGCTGAATATATCAGTGACCTGAAGTATTTCGGAGTGCACATTTATTCCATAAACGCTGATGACGTTCAAGGTAAATGTGGACCGAAACAAGGTTTGCTAAAGTATGTGCTCTCTGGACTCGGCTTCTCTGTAGATTTAAAAACCTAGAGTACTTTATTAAAAAAAATTAAAATACATTTTTGCATTATTTATTATTTCAATCTTTTATATTAGGTGCAATAAAGTCCTGCCCAAAAGTCGAAGTATGTAACTTCGACACAGAGAAAATAAACAAAATATTTTAAATACGAATACATTTGTTGTATTACTGCGAAATTTATTCTGGGAAGATCTGGCAGCGCCATCTTTTGGCTTCCCTGATGACTCATCCCAGGAAGACGATACATATAGAAGCATTCTGTAAGTAGACAGCATAAAGTTTTTCATTTTTGTATAAGATAGAAGCACCAGTATCGTAATTTTTTAAATCAACGAGAATGAATTACAATAAAATTAGCTCGATCCCTCTTTATATGTATACAGATTAAAAGTCAGAGATATTTAATTTTATTTTTATTTTCATCTATTTTAATGACGTATGGTGAGTTTACACGTTGGGAAAATATTGTAGAAAATTATTTCGTATCATGAGGTAAATTGAAAAAAGATTAGTCTTGAAATAAAATGTTTTGGAATAATATTATTTGAAAGAATGTTTTGCAATTTTTTTGTGAACAAATCCCCGAATGGAAATGCTGTTTTTTCTACACAAAATTTTAACTCATTAAATGGAACAACACCTTTCATTTTTCTTTTCGAAAAACTCTTGGTTTTTAAGAAAACGTAATTCTTAAAATTGTTAAATTTTGTTGCCTGATACATAAGTCAAAAACCTTAAGTCAACTAATGAAATGGAAACTAGTGCTTATATTCAGTATTTAGTTTTGCAAAAAATTTAAAGATAAGTTAAAATTGATTAATTTCATAAAACGTTCTCATACGTTTCTCATTTATTTAATTCATAGTCAGCTCGTTAGCGTCATCTTGATTGGTATAAAATCCTTAACAAAACCGATTTGACTGTGATTCTTCGAAAAAAAAATATTATATAAAAATTTTGTGGAATTAAAACATGGTTAAAATAGTGGCATTTATTTCTGGGACGCCCTATATAATATTTTGTTCAATTGAACTCAAAATTTCTATTATATAACAAAGTATTTATTATTTTTTAGTTATTTTCACATTCATTACATATCATTAAATTCTTTTTTTCTCTCTCTCTTAATATTTTTAGGTATCTATAAAACATGTTTTAGTGATTTAATAATTATTAATAGATCAGAGCGAATCTATTTTGAGGATGTGACCGTCCTAATCAAACGATTTCAATTTCTCAAAAACCATTTGAATAGTTGAGTGGTCTTTTCTATGTGAAAAACTTTTCAAGTATCTAAATCATTTATTGAAGGCTGTGCAAAATTTTGAAAATTCGAAAAAATTTTTTCAAAATTTGTTTCAAAAAATTATTTTGTGATTTAACAGATTTTAATGAAATTTGGAATGTTGTTTTATTATACTAACGAGCGTTCACATAAAAACGTGGTCAAGTTGGTTCTGAAAATTTGGACGTAGGGCGTAGCGTATAGCAAATGAACTTAAACGTCATCTGTCAAAGCGCTATATCGCCGATATCAATTTGAATATTGTCGTTAAAAAAGTTTATCATAGAGTCCTACTTTAGAAATGGACGCAAGATTGATGGAATATGGAAGTATTCTATTGAGGAATGTTTCATAGAATTTTAAAATCAATTTCCCGGCGTTGTTGAGTACAAAATTTTTCAAAGTGCAGTTCAGCGTTGTGTTAATGTTTTTCGTGAAACGGGCAGTGTATCAAGAAAAGAAGGACCTAAAAAGCGGACTGGAGAATTAAAAGAAAATGTCCAACAAATAATAGAAAATGCGCCAAGAACTTCTGTACGTGTTTTATCACAAATGGTGGGAGTATCAGTCGGTACCTGCCACACAGTGTTAAAAAAAGATTTGCGTTTGTTCTCCTATCGTTTAACTTGTCAGCAAGAACTTCATGAAGTTGATTTTCCGCGACGGGCTGTATTTTGAGAATGGTTTTTAAACAACTACGGTGAACTTCATAATATCACCTTTTTTTCTGATGAAGCCTGGTTTCATTTAAGTGGTTACGTAAACTCACAGAATATGAGAATGTGGTCTTCTGAAAAACCAGATAACTTTTTTGTCGAGGGCCCAAACGCTCAAAAAATTGGAGTTTGGTGTGCTCTCAATTGAAGGAGGATTTATGGACCTATTTTTTTAATGGTACTCTTACTGCGCAAAGGTAGAAGAGAAGAAATTATCGCTCCTTTTGTTAACCAGCTGGAAGAAAACGAAATTACAAACTTTTACTTTCAACAAGATGGCGCAAGGGCACATACGGCAGGTGAGACGATGAATATGTTGAGGGAAGTTTTCCAAAATCGACTAATAAGTCTCAATGCTGAACATGAATTTCCACCGAGGTCATGTGATATTACGCCGTGTGATTTCTTTTTGTGGCCTTACCTTAAAAACACTATTTTTGAACTGCCTATTCCTGATTTAAACCATCTGCTGGCTCGACTTATAGACAAGATTCGTGAAATTAACAATACCCCGAGCATCTTAGAAAATGTCTTTAATTCTTTGAGGAACAGGTGTGAAAAGTGCTTGGAACAAGGAGGGGGACACTTTCAGCAGCTGCTTTAATTTATTGTTATAACAAGGAGGAGGACACTTTCCGCAGCTCCTTTAATTGTTTGTTATTGTTATCACGATTATTCTTTAAAATAAAGTTATATAGTCAATAACGTTATTGAAACTGAGCTATACAGCTCGTTGAGAAATGAGGTTAAGTTGGTCGCTATAAGCTACTCCCTACGTCCAATGTGTCAGAGCCAACTTCGACCACATTTTTATTTAAACGCTCGTTATAAAGATTTTTTTACCAAAATTAGAATGCCCGTGGAGCAATTACAACATTTTAGTAAAATTATCCATACTTTCGACTAAGAAAAAATGATTCTTTCACATCGACCACGCTATGAAAAAATAGGCATATTTAATATAAAAAAGTACATTTTCAAAAGCCGTGATTTCTTTATCGTTGCTTTTTTTCACGGTCATCCTTACCCATTGCGCCACTCTGTAGATTAATTTATCAATATTTGCCAAATCAGAACTGTAGAAAATTAAATTGGCTCCACCATCGATCGTTTATCTCCACATCCATAAATACATACCTCAAATCCGGCGGAAAAAGAGCAATAAGGGTTTATATATAGGCTCAACTGGATGCTCCCTTTCCGCTGACGTAAGTAGCAAAGTGGCCGAATTCGGCACAAGTTTTGACCCGCGAGTGGGTCGAGGTCAGGGTTGGCTTTGCCTGGTCGATGGAGCTTCCCAAGAATTATTGCCAGGACCTAGCGTAATGCGTGAAAATGTTAGGGCTGTTGGTATGTAGATGGCGCTCTAGGTGTCCTGCGGAAACATTTTTACACCTCTGTTATCTTCTACGATATTGGTATTTAAAGCCACAATACTGCTTCGCTTGAAACTTTTATTCTATCATCACAGGGTGTTAACAAAAATCAGATCAAATTGTTAACCTTTTTGGATAAAAATAAAGAAATTCGTTAATCATTATTTATTTCAATAATGGGCGACAAAATTGCTATTTAAAAAAGGTTTTTATTAATACCTCAACATATTCAATTGAATCTTTGCTTTGATTTTTCTAGGTCGACACTTTTTTTGTGTAAAAAAATAAAACGAACCGAAAAGAGAGTTTTGCCCCCCAGCTATTTTTTTTTAGGTTAGGTCTATTGTTTAAGTGATTGTTCTTTAGACCAAGCGTTTCTTTCTCTCTTGTTTAATTATCATTTGAGGTATAAGATTTTTTATTGCGATATTGATCCATTCGTTGATGGTGAACTTCTCAATTTCTCTTAAGCGACAATCTATTCTGAATGATAAGATAGTACAAACAAATTCAAATAATATTTTCTAAAATATCATATGAAATCAAACAATGTTTTTCGAATCCAGAAATTTAGGTATGAAAATGATATCTAATATCAACATTAAACTTATAGAAACGATAACAAAAGTGTTGTTTCTCATTAGTATACCACAGGTGAGATGACCGACGAACGATTTAGCTATTTGGATGTATATCTAAAGACATGTTTTGAGTATGGGTGAGACATAACCTAGAAAACACACTACAACTACTAATCTGTAGGTGCTACGCAAGCATTGAGATCTATAGTAGTTGTTTCCTACAATATCGTTACTTAAAAAAACTCTTGTCTCTCATCTGTCTGTGAATACCTGATTTCAGTTTTAAATTATTCTTTTAAGTAAATTAAGAAATCATTTAACCAAAATTCTTGCAAAATTTGATATTTCAATATACATCTATTTTTTTAGAGCAATATAATACCTAAATATTACAGTGATATGTCCAAAGAATTTAAAATATTTTAAAAACCAGGTGCTAAAACAAAATTTTATAAAAGTGAAAACAATTAAAGAAGCAAACGCAAAAAGTGGGGGGGGGGGGATATGTGGCCACTACAACCCCTTTTCCTGCGCTAACTAAAATTGCATACAAAGTGTTCCGATATGAGATACAATTCTAAGTAAAATTTGCACTGATTCCTCGTATTTAAAAAACGACGGATTTATGAGTTAAAAAAAAATTATGATTTTAATTTCGACACCCTGTATCTTGAAATAGATGCGCCTAAAAATAGGAGCGTAAGAGGACCCTATTATTTGCTCACAAAGAATGAAAAATTGAAAGATAGGTAAATATATTTCATAAAAATATAGCGATTGTTTATTCTGCTGATTGTCGCTGGGGTTTTTTTCAATCGATTCGATTCACTTCCAAGACGATATGGATGTATTCATTTATTCAAGGGACCGACAGGAAATATACGCAAATGAAAACGCCTACGGAAAAGGGAGGATTTCCGATCCGCAGGGATTCGCAACTTCTGCCCACGCGAACTGGCAGTAATTCGATTGATTTGGCGTAATTATTCGGGTTCGGAAGCAATACATATTTATGAGCAACCAGTAAACATCTCAAAAAATGATAATAGAGCTGGGAAAGGTTAAAAGGATTTTTCACTACAGAGAATGTTTGTTTAATGGGAATATCTCATTTTGATTCGACAGAACAGATCCTAATAAATAAAAAACCGCATGAATTATTATTATTATCTTAATTTATTATGAGCGTCAAGAATGCCTATATTAAAATACTTGAAGAGGCAATAGTCAAGCTGCAAAAACTCGATTGACAGTAATATTTTTTACAAACAGTTTATATGTACAATTTTTTTTTAATCTCATTAAGGTTAAGTAGAGTAACCATAGACTATCAACCAAATACTTTTAAATAAAGACATTTATTATTATTAATACTCTTTTACTTTACTTACCACAATAATAAGATGAAACATTTTTGGACCGCTGTCTCCATTGACAACTCGGCTAGCTCTGCTTACACTGCTTACAGAAATCACTGTGCATAAAAATATACAGTCCGTCATTAGGTACATTGTTAAAGAATTGATGGACCATTCTAATATGTTTATTCGCACTAATTAATGTACAAAAGCCTCTTTTCTAAAAAATAAAACACAGTAAAAAATATAAAAAATAAATGACCAATTAAACTGTTCACTAATATTTTTTTTTAATTTAAACATTAAAAGATATATTTTTGTAATGGAAACTAAAATAGAACTAGCAATTTTGTTCTTTACTAAAAAATAGTGTAAACAAGGCTACGACCACAACTATTCACCTCTATTTCAGCACTTCTCAATAAGTTTTTATAATTTCGACTACACAGACACACTTAAAAATTGTATTCTTTTTATCATACCTTGTGTATGTTTTCGCATCTGCGAAACACGAATTTGAAGTCGGTTTGGCAGCAGCATCCACCATTTTCGAAAAAACAGTCCCCAAATCCTCATAAAATGAATAAAAATTTAAACCGGCAACTTCACCATATATTAGAAAATAAAAATATTTCGAAATAATACACATTTTATATTTTGCTAGTAATTTTAACTTGATCGCTGCACACCTCGGTTTGGTATAATTGATATGCAGAGTATTTCTAAAACAGAACTACATACTTTTACGGAATGTATAGTACACAAGAAGATTAAAAAATTGTTTTCATTTTGGTTGCAAGGTTTTAAATTCAGAATATTTATTATTTTTCATTAAATCACAAAAATCCTACTATTAAACTGTAAAAACAAATTTAAGTACTTTTTACATACATTACAAACTACATTGTAAATATACAGTTATTCACAAATGGTGACTAAAAATGAAACTTCGTATTCTTTGGTGAATTTTAAGGGGAGTCTTTCGTATAAAGTTTTTATCTAGGACGCTTCGTTAAAAAGATACAGGGTGTTAAATTTCAAAAAATATTTTAAATTTTTTTAAACAATTTAAAAACTAGTAAATGAAATAATAAATAAATAATGAAATAAATAAATTGGGTACATGTACCTATTTATGTAAACATTGTCCAAAATCTGAGTGTTTTTCCTAAAATTTACATGCTTCGTCTTTTATTTTTCTACAAATTACTACTCTTTTATTTTTTCGAAAAAATTCTGAAAACACCGGACCTCAACAAACTGGATTTCTTTTTGTGGGGTGTTGTTAAACGGCTGGTGTACAGTGAACAAATTAATACACCTGAGCAGTTAGAAAAAAGAATACATAATGCTTTTCATCGGATTCAAGCAACGAAAATTACATTTTCGTTACTAAAAAGATGTTGCGCCTGTTTTCGTGGAAATAGTATGTATTTTCGAGCATTTATTTACTCAAATAAAATCATTAAAATGAAGACTAATGTTATTAATTTCTTTACTCTAATAAATAACCGAATGATTAGTGCTTATCATGTCATTTAAGTAAAAGTGATTTCAGTTGGTTTTTTAAGTTTTACTCGAAAATCAGGCTTTTTTCGAAAAACATAAAAGAGTGGTAATTTATAGAAAATTAAAAGACGAATTCGAAAATATCATGATTGTTATCGTAAAATAGTGGCGTACTATTTCATTGTATGTATCTTTTTAACCAAGCATCCTAGATAAAAACTTTAGAGGAAAATTCACCAAAGAATACGAGTTTCATTTTTGTTCACCATTTGTGAATCACCCTGTATACCAACTGGTTGTCCCAAATTTTAACCACGCTAATGCAGAAATGGGCTATCAAATTTAACATTAAATAGTTTTCAGACAACTAATACTTTACGGACTTTTTGTCAATGACGCGCTCAAAAATGATCTTCAAAGTTCAAAAACTTGCATTTATGCCTTCTGAGTGCAATAAGCATTATGCTGGAGATACTTCTCGATCTGTAAATATTAGAGTAGATCAACAAAGACTGCATTAAAAAACAAGAATTTAAGATAAAAATAATTCAATGGGGTTCGGTTAAGATTTTCGAGAAGAAAAATAATAATGTTAAAAGAAAATTAAATGAAACCGCGATTATTTCATTAAAGGGTGAAAGATGTGTTTCAAATTTTTCTGTGAACTTGGACCCTTGTTGGCTAGAAATACTAAATAATGAAATAAGTATGGAAATAGGCAAAAACGAACAAATTTAAGCTGCCAAAAATAATTAAAAACGAAAAGTCAGTGTAGAAGACGAAAACAGATGGATTTTCGAAACGCGAACAACTTCTTGAAATGGAAGATACATAGTGAAGTGAATTTTGTATTTGCCTGTTTCTTTCGGGTGAGATTTTTGGTTAGGCAAGCAAGCTATTTTCGTTAAAAACAAATAACCCTTGACTGATTATTTTGGGGCAAAGGTTTATTTCATTATTTTATTTCGAAAACAAATTTATACAACAAAAATAGTGACACTATTTTTACTTATAGGTTCCTCAATTTAGATGGTTAAATGCGAGACACCCTGTATATAAGAAACAAAGACAAGTTGAACTGTTGTCCCCAGTATTTGGATATATCCAAGTCAGTGTCCTAACCCAAGGAAATCTGTCTGGACTCACCCCTCAACGCGTTAAACAAAATTGCATCGGCAAAATAAACGTAAACAAAACATAATATAATGGCGCAATTGTGAAAGTGCACACACTTGTCCTTATTTCCATGAACAATTTTACGAGCGCCTTTTTCAAATTGGGAGCATCGTATCTTTGATATGACAATTTCACGAAAATGTAGTGGAAGGAGATATATCTAGCAGTTCTTGCTTCCTTATTTTATTTTACACAAAAGTAAGGTATCATTATTGTGTTAATTTTTATCAATTTTTTTTTTTGTTAATCGGGGGTGAAACTAAAAGACTTGACGAAATTATAGTGGTGGATTATATATTATAAACAAAAAAAGTTCCTCTAAATATTGAGGTTTTTGTTTTTTCTTCTGAATCTTAAAAACGTCAATTTTTAGAGATGTGTTAATCGTTATGGATCAATTCAGTATCATCTATACATTTTTATTAAATCAACGTTTTAACAATAATAGGAAACAGTGACGTATAAAACTTTTTTTAATTGCTAGCATTACCTTCAACAAATAAATTTTTAGAATGTTAATTTTTAAAGTTGTCCTTATTGATATTGATTTTAAGTTTTAACAATTAAAACTATAATTTATGGCTTACGTAATGACGCTACCCATATTAACTTAATTTAATTCTCAATTAGTAAGTGCTTCATTCAAATTTTATTTCACAAGTTACTTAATTATTTTCTTGATGAAGCAACAAAGTTTCGAAAGCTAGAAACCTAAAAAGAATAATGCCTTTTTTCTTCTATTACTGCGTCCAAGTCCAGCTAGATATATAGGATGTTATTTATGAAATGGTGTTAATAAAAAATAATTTCTTGTCTTATTTTTTTGCGTAATATCTCTCAGATTTTCTCAGAAGCGTGTTCTCCTACAAACAAAACTATAGATTAGTGTTGAATTAAACTTTCTCTTTTCTAATTCATTTTAAATTATTATTATTCTTTTTTATAACTTTTTTTTGATAATTTGCAAAACGATCTGTATATTTATAATGTTATTTAAAGTTTATAAAATCCTACTATCCCTATCCTCTGGCTAAAAGCCTAAATTAATTATTACAAATCCTAGTCGAACGTAAAAAAACTCCTATGTGTAAAATAACATGCAACCAATTGCATCTACAAACTAAACGTCACATTTTTTTTCATTTTTCACGACGAAATATTAAATCTTAACCAACTTGCTGTTGCAAACCTCTAGATAGTTTAGACCTTTTAATTGTTTCCTTCCAATCTTCTTTGGGGTCGCTCGGTATCTTGGTTCGTCTTATAATCCTCCCAGTACTGGCAACGAGACGACCAACTTGTCTTCTCGGTGTACTGTTAACAGTCTACTTTCCTCTTGTACTTAAATTTATTTATTTGGCTTTTGACAACTACCTTTGGAAATATTCTTCTAGGTTTTTCCCTTAAACTCTAAAATCTACAAGTTATTTATACCGATATTATCTGATTTTATTCCTGTTTATAACTTATTTCAGTTTAGTTTATAACTTCATTTCATTTTTGACTTTTAAAAATTTACAATTTTATCAAGTTAACTGCTTTCTTTTTGTTTCAGAGCGACATTTGCCCTTATCTAGCTTAATCCATACTAACAATGGAAAATTCTAACTGTTTAGAAACCATTTAAGAATAAATTTATGCCAATCTAACGAATATCGAGGTTTTTTCTAGAAATTTCCTAGAATTCCACGTTATATGAAAAATGTCAGTTTTCAAAGGGCAATTTCCGATTAAATTTCAAAATGCACTTACTCTACTTGCCAAGGCCTACGTATTCTGAAAGTTTGGTAAAAAAAATTTTTTTCGTATATAAAAGTTTTTAAAAAAATGCGATTTTTAGCCGCTTTTTTGCAATAACTAGTACATTTGTTTATCAATTGACATAGGCTAGGCTCAAAATTTTTGTTCTAAAAAGTTCTATAACTTTTGTCTAATACATTTTTTTTAACTGTTTTTTAAATGAAAAAGACTGTTTTGCGAACTTTGGTCGCCATTTCGAAAATGAAGCCCTAACAATCAGCTGAGATGAAGTAGTTCACTCAATTCTACGGAATTTTTCCTATTTTTTTTCAACTTTGTCAACTGATCTAAATTTTGGCAAAAAACGAAGTATTTCCGACAATTTGACTGGCCTATTCACCTTAATGTATCTAATGTATGGATCAATGATGTTACATTTCAATTAATTCATATTCGCAGAGCTGGTTGTACTATGTTTTAAGGTCAGATGTGAAAAGTTCGCTGCCTGGGAGCGATCGAATGAGCTTGGGTCGCGTTATCGAGAAAACTACGTTGAACACTTCGCACTAAACCAAAAAGGGTTTTTACGATCGCATTCATATGTGTTCTGTGATGTATACACGATGTTCAATTTTAAATAACGCATTGCAAAATCCGCTTAGGTGAAGCACTTTCAAGAAAAACTTTTTATATAAAAAGAGGGACATTCGCTGGTGACCTTGACTTTGACCCAAAGATCATTTGAGAGTCAACTAGAATTAGATATGATAAATATATTTCTGACCGTTGTTAGAATATATTTCCGTTGAAATATGGACATAGCGGAAAATTTGACGTTCAGATATGTTTTTATGTTATGGATCAAAGTCTAACAGGTCAAATAATGTTCTGAATTTGAGGTAAGCACCTACGACGAAAAATTCTGTTTGAAAGTTTTATAGTTTGACGAGATTATGCGATGATGACCTTGACCATGACCTAGAGGACAAGCTTGAAGGTTCTCTGAAGGTCAAATCAAATTACGAAATAGGAACACAATGTTTGCAGCCCTATTAAATTAAGGCAAGATCGCTATGAATTATATCGACATATTCTCTGAAACTATGACCTCTATGACCCGACCAGTCAAGACAATGTCACTATAACTCAGTGAGCCGCCTCAAAGCGATCTTGCCTTTACTGACCGGATCATAGCAACCTTGCCTAGACTGTTTGGGTCATCGCGATCTTGCCGTAAGTGGATGGGTCATAGCGATCTTGTCATGACTGGTCGGGCCATAGAGGTCATAGTTTCAGAGAATATGTAGCAGAAATCATAAGTCATAGTAGCAGATTTTCCACACAATCAAAATGTATGTAAGTAATTTTTAAAAGCAAATCGATAAAATTCTGGTTACAAATGAGAATTCTTTTACATGAGATTTTAGATGAAGATTTTTACCTTTAATGTTCATTATTGGGCTGATAATCCGCATAATCAGCATAAAATCTTTATGTTTATTTATAGTATTCAGTTATAGTTATATGGAACATAAAATACCCTATACAAATCATCCACTTTTCGTCCTCAGTTCATCAACAAAAACAAATGTCCATTATGTCATTAAATATTCATCTAGTGAGCATTTTTGCATTACAGGGCGTCGCGTAGGGGCGAACTTTTGATGATATTTCTTTACAGTTAAATTAGGCTATATAACTTCACAAATTACCCTAACTTTGCATAAAATCCATTTGGATAATAGAATCGGATAGGATTATCCCCGCTATACAACTTTTCTTTATTCTACGAGGCTCAAAATAAGTTTTTATATTTCTTTAGCCAAATGATCACGACCGAGGAGCCAGAAGTTATTAAAAAACTCGTAAAATTTGTCAGCCCAGAAAGATTTATCGATCTTGAAGAGATTTTTAGCGTTATTCTGATGTTTTAGCATAATCAAATCACCGAAGATAAAAATAGATGTATTTATCATTGATTATTAGCTATATCTTTGTTAGAAACCTTTTTATATGGTCTTGACATCAACATCTTTGTTAACATCCAGTAGATTAAACTCTGATGGTTGGCTCAATGAATTATACAGTATCGAAAACCGGTAATTTCATAAACCGTTACTATACAGGGTGTTAAGGATAAGTTTTGCCAAACTTTAATGGCGTATTCTACCGATGAAAATAATCAACATATGCCCTACAAAAATGTTTGATAGGATGCTTCCGTACGAAGATACAGGGCGTTAAAAGTTTCAAATATTTATATGATTTTCTTCACTGGCAAAAAAATATTTAGTGATAAAATTTAACTTATTCCAAAATACACTCCAGTGGCGTAGTTATTGGGGGAGCAGGGGTCCTTTTTAAAAAAATCGTACGCCACTGGTTTTTTAAATAATTTTAAATGTTTTTAAAATTTACAATCAATTTGTGACAATAAAGTATTCTTGTAAAGTATTCGTAAAATTTACTGGCCTTTAATAAAATCTATTGACACATCGTTGAATTCGACATTTAATGCGTCATCTGAAGGCACAAAAATCTAATATGGCGTCCATAAAGAAAATCAAATGTTGGTTATGAAAACATAAGGATCTAGGAGGCCTGGAAGGTGTTTCAACTTTCAATACATAGAAGATAATATAGTTTTTTGTATACACTATACACTGACTACACTGTAAAAAAATTTCATTCAAATTTCACTCAATTATACTCAGTAATGTATCAATTTCTGTCCACACCCGATTGAGTGAAATTTTCACTCTATTAGTACGAGTACAACTGATTGTGAGTGAATCTATTGCATCGAAAATGAGTGAGTTTTACACAAATCCGAGTTACTACTAACTATAGATTGAGCGACTTTTGAGTCTATTTTGAGTATATAAAACCAATTTAGAATTGTCTTTTTCTCTACTATGATTTATATTTAACTATTATTGAGTCATTTTTTACTCAGACTTTTCAATTAACTATATATTAAGTGCAAAAATAAATTACATACTCATAAATGATTAATTAGGTTATACAGTGTTGAAATTAATTCACTTCGCGGAGCCCGCTGAGAAGTGAGACCCGCCAGCCATTAATATACATTTAAATTCACTCAGTAATGAGGTACAAGTGCACCAAATACGAAGAATTTATTTAAGGAGTACCTAAATTTGAGTGAAAGTACTCAGTTTTAGTTTAAATATAATCACAAATGAGTAAAATGATCAAAATGCCCAATATTGAGTTAAAATGTACTCAATAATTTCACTCAATGCTTGTTATTGCTTTATTGCTTTCACTCACACCGACTCTTTTACTGAATTTCATTGCTCTACTTTCAATAGAAAGAGAATAATTTTCAATCTTTTCAGATTATTTCAGGAACGGTGCAAGTTACATTCAATTTCTGATCATAATCTGAAAAGCCACGAAAACATACAACCTATTCGTAATTTAAGCAGCCCTGTATATATTCTAATTCAGGAGACACTAATGGTGTTAAAAATTGCCCATGATCTGCACTTATAAGTTTTATAATAAAAAATATTAAACACATAGTTAAAAACAAAAAAAATTAACTACGCTTTTTATTTTCTTTCTTACTCATTTGACAATACTTTTGTTGTGTATGTTTCTTCTCTTACAAGTAAATATGTATTTTTGCTTATTCCTTTGGATTAATGTACTTACTTCATTCTAGATCATGTGTGTTTAACAGTTAAACACACAAACTATTTTAATTTTACTGATAGGAATTATTTCCGTAATGTCCTATAATTGGGCATCCTTAAAGGCATCCTGTAGATTTCTCATGCCACCATGTCATTTACCCTTTAGTTTTATTGAACCTAAAATAACACCAAATTTGTTCGTTTGTTTTAAATTTAAAACGTCCTTTTTTATTTCCAAACTGGCCACCCCAGTATGTTAATTTTAGCCCCAGTTACCTTTGCTCGATTTCAGAGCTAAATATACCGCGAAAATCGTTATCTCACGTTTATAGTAGGCCAATTAAATCAGCGGAAGCACCAGCGAGGTTGGTATTGATCTGGTCCGCTTTCATTCGTGGTACACTGTACGAGTATTAGAGTGGATAGAGCAAGTGCGAGATAAAATTTGCATCCAAACCCGTAAAATAACAGTTGATGCAGTACGTAGATACGATTTTAGATTGTATAGGGGGGGTGTCCTGAAATTAGCCGGTGTCCTGAAATTAGCCTGCAATATTTTACCCCAGTATATTCAACGGTTAAAAACAAACGAAAAAATTATCTGAATGTGAGCTTCTGAAAGTTGTCTTTTCCAGATATTTCCAATATCTGAGAAAAATTTAAATATAGTACGGAGCGAATCTAATGACTAAGGAAAAATAAATATTAATAAGGTTGTCTAAGATGTGAATAAATTCCTCCAATTTTTTCGTATGCGGTTTCAACTGTCTTTTACATTTTTGTATTAAAAAATGGACATAAAAGGGAAAATATATTACTTTTATATTCACTAAGAATGGATAAAATGCTTACAGATCTTTATGAATAGAAAAAAAAGTTATATTAACTGGAGAGTGAAAGACATAATTTAGTGATTGTGATCTTGTACTTTTGGTTTTCCTCATCTTAATTTTTGTAAATAGCTATTTGTTATATGACAAGATAAGAAATATTGCTTCCAACCGGGTTAAATTCAAATCACATACTAAGCACTAGGCTTAGTGCATGTTCAGAGTTTAACAGAGCCGGCGTGAGGGTCGGTGACTCGCGTTTTGAACTGTTCAGTTATTTACGGACTCTTGTTGTAGTTGGTGTCGCGTCGATACCTTTTTTACGGCTACTATAAATTGTATTCGACTTAATTTACATTAACAACTATTCGTTGGAGGGAAAAGTGAAGTAAAATGCCAAAAAAGAAAAGAAATAGACGGGACTTACTTCAAATGTGGTTTGACAGTGATCCCAAAGGTTACAGGGACATACGTATTAAAGGAAATGACCTGTTTTGTACTGTTTGTGAACGCATTATACATTCTTGTTACAAAACTAAAGTGACAAGACAAATGACATTTTTCTGTGAACTTACAGACGCCTTTCTTTGAAGCAATATTCCGTTAAACAAACTAGAGAACCCCAAGTTCCGTCATTCCGTAAAGTGGAATCACATGGACTATCCTTAAATGAACAATTTGATATAATGGATGATGTACAAAAATATATATTATTGGCATGGTATGATAAAAGAAAAAATTCAAAGCGTGTTGGAAAAAAAATCAGGATACACCATTTTTGAAAACATATAAAGTTTTATCTGGTACATATCAGGAGTTACCAACAAATATATTAATATATAGTTCATGCCTCAACAATTTCTCATAGTGTCCGTTGTCAACAGTAGACATTGAACGGTCATTTTCCCTATACAAGTTAATATTAAGTGATAAACGTCGCCGTTTCACTAAAGAAAACATAGAAACGCACGTAACTCCTTCTTATGCCACGGAAGCCTTGTCTCAATACTAAGGTTTATCGGCTAAGTAGTGTCATTTAAATTTATACCTATAGGTATTTTATCCTCAACTTAGCCTTGCTCTTTGGTAATAGTACTATGTTGCGACTTATTTTCTGTAGACGTATTAATATTTTCATTCGTAGTCTAACTACGGTCCTGTTGAACTTCACGCCGCACTATGTCTACTAATCACATACTAAAATATTTACTTCTAATAAGCATAAATAAATATTCTGAAAGTTCTACAAATTTGCAATTCAATTCGTAGGTTGTACAAATACGGGGCACGGGGTTGCTAAAACATGTTGTGCATTTATTCACGTTTTAATAACACCCCTTTTTCATATCTAAAACACCTGTCACATTCCACACGTGAATTGAAATTAATAAATATATTACTCAAATGTAAATCAGAATGGAGGGAAATTCTGAATTCTTATTAAGAATGAAGGTAGAGTTATGAATATCATTTTTTTTAACTTTAGAGCGCTTGTTAAGCGAGGGATAAATAATGTTTATCGTTCTTATCGATTTTGATAATTTAAATATTACTGTAACGGAAGTTACAGCTGTTTTAATTTGATATACGAGGTTAGATCAAATAATAAATTCCTTATCAATAGGTAAGGAGCACAATTTAAAATATATTTACAGAGCGGATGATACAAGGTGTCCCAATAAAAGCTCACATCTCACAATGATGTGAGGAATTGATTTTTGCTGTCGATATTAAAAATGTGTGCCGACCGGTAGTTAATATTTGTTTTTGTTATAGACGCCGCGCCATATTGAATTTTTGCCTCATTAGCAGAAAAAGGAAATTCTCTTTATAACGATGTATAATTTATTGGGTTTTCATAAATAAAAAACCAAGATATTGAATATAATTATAATTTTAATAAAAAAAGTCAAGTAGCCATGTAAAACATTTGAACTTTTTTTATTAATTAATTTAATATTTCTTATATTCAATACTTTATAACACAGCAACATTTTATAATAATAACAAGAGCAACGAACAAAACAACATAGATAAAACAATACAAAATTTTATCACAAATGTTCGTTGTGCATACCACTACTATTTATACTTCTACACTCGATCATAAATTTATTCTCAGTTCTTCCTCATTATCGGATCGCCTTGTGTATAGCTGATTTTCAACACAACCTTAAAAGAAAAAGTCCAGGATGGTAAAATCAGGACTTCTCGGTGGCCAAGTAACTGGACCACTCACGCACTTACTTAGTAGGTACGCACTTGGAACATTTCCGATAAAATTTAAATATACCATTTAATTTTGTTTTGCTTTATCTATGTTGTTTGTTGCTATTTATATTGTTATGTAAATAAAATTAATCTATTAAAATGTATTTAAAAAAATCAAATGTTTCACACTTTTTTATTAAAACTATAATTATATGTATACGCAATATCTTGGATATTTATTTATGAAATCAATTAGGTATACGTCGTTATAAAGATAATTTCCCTTTTCTTCTAATGAGGCAAAAATTGAAAATAGCCACAACAAAAACAAAAGTTAACTATCGCTCGGCATATACATTTTTAGAGATATGTTAAAATTGACAGCAAATATCGATTTCTTAGATTATTTTATATCCGGCTACACATTTTTGTTCCTAAATTCTCTGGATCAAGTGAAATACGACTAAAAGAAGAAATAGCATAAAATCGGTTTCCTTCGAATATTTTCGGAACTATTAGGAATTTTCAAAATTAAAAAATAAATCTGTGATCGGCATAAAATTTTGCACATATTTGTTTATCTAACCATTTTTGTATCTCTTACAATAAAAAAGATACATGTAAAAAGTTGTAACGTGGTATGTAAATTGTCATTGTATTTATTTCAAAAAATGTATTACTTCCAATCAGTATTTGATTTTATTAAAGGCATTAATTTAATCTATTAAGTTTTCAGAAAAAGTGTGTACTATAAAAATTGTTTAAAAGTGAACATATTCCATGTGCACTATCTTCCACGTCTTCTATCTCCACAACATCATCTATGTGCCAGTGTTAGTAGTAACAACTAAATTGAATCTATTTCGCAGGTTTACCAAACCATATTTACAAAACTAAAATATGATTTCCACGACAGAGAAAATGGCGGCGGAAGTCTTCATTAAGACACCCTGTAGTTGTAATTTTTTATTTTCTATTTTTACGTGTCAACTGCGAACCTAGAGCTGATCCCAGAAGTGATTTATTTCAAAAGTTTGTCCATTTTCTGTACGAATATTTGACAATATTTTCTTGCAAAATAAAAAATTGAACAATTTTTTTGTCATAACCTAAAAACATGTTTCCTCTGGGATTACCAAATCGAATACCAAGTGACAGCAAAATAATGCCCTATAACAAAACAAACAATAACATTATGTATGAGCACCCTGACAAGAAAGAAAATGGGAGCTGGCTGATATACGGCCCTTTGTAAGGAAACTCAAATTTTCCTATCAGCAAAACGAGATGCTTGCGTAAAGTTATTACCAATTTTACGAGACGTTCTCCCCTAGAATTTTATCTTTCAGCCGACGCCCACTTCCCGAGGAAGAAAGGAAAAGAGAAAGTTGAAACAACGTAACATAAAGCATTGTGCGGAAAGAAACGAAGATCTAATAAAAGAATGTGTAAAATTTATCCTTGATATTTTTTAACAAAGAAAAATCTCTATGTCTACTCGGGTTTTATTGCAATAGAGGGTGGCAAAAAATAATGCCAATAGGCACCTTTCACATAGATTTTTGCAGAAAGAATGAAAATAATAAAATTTGTTTTCAATATATACCTGTTTTTAAATTTACATCGAGTAGAAGAAGTGCATAAGTAACACTGAAAACTTGTTTCTGTATGCAAAGCTATTACATACGTGCTCATTACTTGAAAAAAAATAAAGACAATGCTATTTAACACAAACCAATGGCCAGAACAACTATCAATTACAAATAAATATAATATGCAATGTAAGAACGAGATAAGTAACTTGTAACATTACTACACCAATAGACTTTTATAGACTTTATTCTTAAGAATACGCATGGGGAGATTTTCCGGGCCATTTTATGGGTCTATTCATTCCAATCCATTATTCCTCGAAAACAGTATTTAAATAATCCTGCACAATAAAGGCTTTATGGGGTGGGGCTCCATCGTACTGAAACCACAAACTCTTTCGCAACTGCAAAGGAATGTTTTCGAGAAATATTGGGAGTTCTTCTTGCAAGAAACGCAAGTATTCTATACTATTCAACACGCCTTCATAAAAGTATGGTCCTATCGGATGACATCCAATGACACCACACCACACATTCACACCAAAATGTCCTTGATTTTGTATAGGATGAACAAAGTATGGATTCTCAATGGACCAACAATGGTAATTTTTTTTATTTGGTAAACCATTACTTACAAAACGGTTTTCATCCATCCAAAGAATATGATTTCAGAAGCTACCGCGATTTGTGCAAAGAAACTCAATCTTCTTTCTAGGATTTCAGATAAATATTACAAGTTATGTATTTTAAAATCGTGGTAACCATTAACTTTTAATATCTGGTGTATCGAAGATGTTTTCAAATTTAACTCGCTTGCCTTATTGAGTAAAATATGTTCTTTTTAAATATGGAAAAATACAGGTCCTGGAAACAAATATTTCATGACGTCATCAACACAATTTTCGAAATATCTAAAACTTTAATATCTGGTGAAAAATGCACTTCAATCGACGCCGCTTCAAATTTTCAGTAATATTTTTCGTTTCCCTGTAATATCACTGGGGCGTCGAGTTTGGAACACCCTGTACATACTTTCATAAACGACCAGTCACTTTTTCTCATTAAAATAATATGTCAAAAATACGACGCCCTTTTGAGGTTCATACATATATCAAATCATCCCTTATACTGGTGTCATTGGCTGTGAAAGCATATATTAACCACTTTTTACGTGATATAGATATATATCTATAGATATACACAAACATCCATCAACCATAATACAGCAATCTTAATTACCACATCCTCTGAATAGACGTTAATGCGAGTTACATGTATGGATAATTTCAGAAAATTACTTTCCTCCATAGTAATTAATTCTTGTTTACGTACTTCGATACGAACCACGCCCCTCCTTCATAAATCTACAAAAGTATTCGTTTTAAATCTAGGGTCATCCCAGAAGTCAACGACTTATGCGGAAGAAAGACGATATATTATAATTTAATCAAATTATCTTAATATAAAAAATATTAAATATATTTCTTTATTATTTATTTCAGTTTGTTGTATTTTTGTAATTCCACGTATTCCACATCGAACAAATTGTCGCAAATTCTCTGTGGCGCGATTTGCTAAACAGGGCACAACATCAAAGAACGTTTCTTGAAGTTTAACAAGATTGGGAGTCCCAGATATGAGCTGAACGATGAAACAAAAATAAAGGTACTTTTAGCGCTAGCAGAGGCGTAATTAGAGGAATGATAAGACTCTTCTCTTGCCACAAAGAAGAAAGGTCGTTGGGAATAAAGGAACTTCTCTCGGTCAAATACAGAGTGTCGATAAAAAATAGATTTCGACCAAAAATGAAGTAGAATAATAATAACGAAGAATAAATTTCTTGTAGCACAATATCAGTGCAACGTTTTTAGGATGTAGGTCCTGTTTGTTTATTTTGCCTGTATCGACATACATAGGGTGTAAGCTTTAGTAAAGTTTAGAGATAAATTATAAAAAAAATCTTTTAAAACTAAATCCGAAGCAAAGTCTATTTCGATGAATCGTTTTTTCAAAAATACTACGAATATTGGTATTTTTCTTCCATAAGCATTAGGTGGCGTGTTTTATTTAAATCTGGTTGTATCTACGGCGCACACTGCACATTGGATCGGTTGGTGGCCAAGCGATTTAAGGTGTCAGTACTTGAATCGGTAGAAGCCACTGTCGCGAGTTCGATCTTCGTTCCATGTAGGCCTTAGGTCGGCTGTATTAATAAAGGGGAATGAAGCATCATCTATGATAAGGTAAAGTGAATGAAGGTTGCCTTAGGTTAATGTGACAGACTGTTACCAATCGTCGTTTAACCATTTCCCTGATTAATGACTTTTAATTTACGTTTTTCAGATTTCCCATATTCACAGAACATTACCATTATGTAGGACCTGGTTGCAAATTCGAACTACTGAACAATAATAATATGCCACCACTCTCCCGCACAAGTATACGTTTTCAGGACTACTGCTTGAGATTAGAATAAAGGGTACAGACTATTATTATACTCGTATTATTTAAATTATAAAATTGGTAGCTAATAAATCAAATTATTCTGTTGAAGACGATAATATAAAATATCGTAAATGTTTTGTTTTCGTTAGATCATTCTGTATATTCATACTTAGGGGTGAATTTGGTGTATCTTTGGAGTGTGAGTTAAAAATTCAGAAAACACGTGGGAGTTGCTAAGTCTGAGCTTAATGAAAAACTTTCTAAACAGAACAACAGGAGTCTGTAGCACGTGTATTTCCTATTTTAGCTCGAAACAGTCTCCATAAAATTTTACTGAAATGTCTCGCACCACTCCAGTATTCTCACCCACGCAGCAAGTTGACGATCACGCGAGAATATTCGACTTCATTGTGTCTACAAGCGTGACAATTTTAAGAGTCGGTTTCACTGCGGGAATTTTAATTAATTGTCATAAGGGATCGTACATTCTCAGTTATACTCAGCCCTGCAATATTAATTTAAAAAAATATATTTTAATTATATAAATATAATTACGTAAAAAGTGTGATGTGGTAAAATATGTGAGTAGGTATGAAATATTATACTCATGTATTGTCTAAGGAGTGGTTCTATCTATAGCAGCCTTAGAGCTACAAGAACTGAAATCAGCGTCAGGATGGACCTAGGGGTTCTGATAACTGATCCGCTGTCACATATCCTAGCCCGAGAACAACAAGGGCAGGTCAAAGATTCCTAGCTAACTAGGACTATGAATATGCAAGTCTGTAATTGGTACAGTGTTAGTTGCAGTGGGTTAAAAATTTTTCAAATTCAGATGTATAAACTGTGCAAAATAAGGGACCGAAAAAAGACCCTTGTGGTACTCCGCTATTAAATATTTGGTAATCAGAATACGGGTTATTATATATATTTAGTATACAGGGTGATCCAGATTTTAACAGACAAACTTCGGGAAACTACTAAACAACAAAAATTAACATCACCTTGCTCTATGAACATAGGCGCAGAAAGCCACCGTTTATGAGATACAGGGCGTTGAAATTAACAAAAATAAAACAATTTTTTTAAATATCTAGAAAACGGCTTTATCAAATTTATCCAAATTTGGTACACATTTTTTTCAAATATTTCTCCTAGCATCTCTCCTATGCACATAGTCCAAATTCAAAGACCAGTGCCTGAGAAACAAGGATGTCGTTTTCTTATTTAAAGTAAAACTTCTACGCCACTGAAATAATTGGTAATATGAATACATTTTATAAGGGTCTGAAACCTTCCGGATGAAAAAACATTCTTTTATTTTTATCGAAAAGTGAATGGTTTACGAGTTATGAGACATATTCAAGTAAACAAAGAGTTGAAATCGGGAAAAATAAAACAGATTTTAATATAAAATCTTCGGGAAAGTTTTAAATAACAAAAATTAACATCACTTTGCTCTATGAACATAGGCGCAGAAAGCTACCGGTTAATAAGATACAGGGCGTTGAAATTAACAAATATAAAATAATTTTTTTAAATATCTGGAAAACCGCATCGTAGTACGTTTCATAACTCGTAAACCAATCACTTTTCGACAAAAATAAAAGAGTGTTTTTTGATCCGGAATGTTTCAGAACGTTGTAAAATGTATTCATATTATCAATTAATTCAGTGGCATAAAAGTTATACTTTAAATAAGGAAACGATATCATTGTTTCTCCGCCACTGTTTTTTGAATTTGGACTGTGTGCATACAGAACTAGGAGATATATTTGAAAAAAAGTTTGTACCAAATTTGGATAAATTTGATGAAGCGATTTTCCAGATATTTAAAAAAATTGTTTTATTTTTGTTAATTTCAACGCCCTGTGTTTCACAAATGGTGGCTTTCTGCGCCTATGTTCATAGAGCAAAGTGATGTTAATTTTTGTTGTTTAGTACTTTCTCGAAGTTTGTCTATTAAAAATCGCGACCATCCAAATTCGTTTTATTTTTCCCTATTTCAACGCTTTATTTGCTTGGATAATATGTCTCATAACTCGTAAACCATTCACTTTTCGACAAAAATAAAAGAATATTTTTTCATCCGGAATATTTCAGACCGTTATAAAATGTATTCATATTACCAATTAATTCAGTGGCGTAGAAGTTTTACTCTAAATAAGGAAACAACGTCCTTATTTCTCCGCCACTGGTTTTTGAATTTGAACTGAATTAAAGGTTCCTAGATTTTCTTAGCTTAGCTTTCTTAACTACTGCTCTTTCTAACGGTATAATCATAGTAATAACAGGATGTAAAAAAAATTAAAACAGCGCTTTTATTAACAAAGGTACCATTTATGTAAAGGTCAAATAAAATAAAACAATAAGGTAAGTAAAATTATTATTATTGTTCATGGAATTTCTTCAAAATAACTCCCTTGATTCCTTATACAAGCTCTCTATTCAATAAAATAATGTGCTCCAAAATTTAATATTGACTTCTTTTTAGTACGTTACCTTGATTTTGAAAGGTCATATTTCACTTTTTTTAAACTTTAGATTTAACCAATATTTTTTTTGTAGTGGCTCAAACATTGTTCTTGGTAAATAACCCTGTTATAATACCACACTTATAATATGAACAATTAATAATCAAAGGTCAATTTTTGGGTAGAGTTGAAAAAAATACAAAATTTAAAATAAAAAAAACAGGCAACTTTGGACTAGGCTAAAAGTGGTGCAGTAGGTAGGAAATAGCCCCATCTATAACCCCTTAAGGAAACACCCTGTATATATTTTTAAATGGAACATCCTGTATTTGAATGGATATTTATATTTTACACGGAATTATGCAATTTTTTTCGTAAAAGGTCCCAAAAATCAGCCGTATCCGAGACAATAATATTTTAATATAAAAAATATTTTCAGCGTTACACCCTGTATTTTTTAAGGTTATGTGAAAGTCCTTCCTAGTTCCTCATATTTTACTAAATTTTTAGCAATTTCTTTATTTTTTGTGAAAATATCCTAGGGATGCAGTGAAACAAAAGAAATGTTTGTAACTGTCAATAGTTTTTCCTGTCATTAGTTTTGACTGTTGAAGTAGCGTTTTTCTGTGATTCAAATAGTTATTCTTAATTAATTACTATTGTTTGTATGGTTTTGGTATTACTTGTTCGTAATGAATTTCTCAAGAGAAGAACGTATCGATATGATTTGGGTGCTGGGAGAAGTTCAACAAAATTATTTACTTGCAGCGCATCTCTATCAAATGAAATATCCAGAGCGCCGACAATCTTCCAAAAAAGCCAACTTAATTCTACTGGAAATGTATCTTGATGAAATTTATCCTAATAGATGGATTGGTCAAGGTGGGCCACTGTCATGGTCTCCTAGATTATATGTCCTTACACAACTTGACTTTTTTTGTGGAGGTAAGTATGTAAAAGAAGGTATATAGAGAGTCATTTTAACACTTAATAAAAAACTTTGTTTAACAATACATGTATATTTTGCTATCATATAAATATAAAAGATGGCTCATTTACTAAAAATTTAATAAGAATAAGAAAGCTGCATAATTTAAGACCATTGTTCTTTTCCGCAAAAAAGTAAAGATACATTTTAAGCAACCCTTTTTTGTTTCAACTCATTAGCTCTAGTACGACGACTGTATTTATGGTAAAAAAAATTTTAAGATAAAGAAATTGCGAAAAATGTAAATTATTAGGAACTGATAAACAGGGTGGCCAAATGAAAACGAAACAGAGTCTTTTTCAGGAACTGCGTCAAGATTGTAGAAAAACGCTCAGACCCGTCGATTTTAGATTAAAGGGGGACATTCTTTGCTGGTATTTTTGATTCCGTCATTTTCACCCCCAAGCAAGGGTAAGCATCACCCCAAAATATTTAAATGGCATTGGGGGTTGAGTAATATTTCTTTTGAAAGCTCTTACAATTATTCTCTTTACAACAGGCTTTAAATTTTATAAAGGTATAAATTTGTTATAATGGTTGTAGATTTTGACAAGGTCTTCCACATCCCATTAAGAAATACAGAGTTTTCAGGTTGAAAAAAACAAAATTTTTGCGTTTGAAAAAGGTAAAATTTGGTACGATTATGTGAACACCCTGTATGACATTTATAAACAACGACATAGAGGTGAAAGAGATAGAGAAACCCACTACCCAGATCTTTTGAACACAAAAATTAAAAAAAAAGTAGCGAATACTTGGTAGGTGCTGGTGCCAAACTGACTTCAGATACCTGTTCAGCGGAACCAAATTATGGAATCAGGGTTACGGTTACGGAGTCCAATATACGGACCAGCTTCTTTCACGATATTACAATCCTTAAGCGTATTCTTAAATAACCCATTTTTTTAAGATTTAGGAGGCATTTTCTCGAAAATTCGTTTTCAGCTGCTCCAAAAACATGAATTATTAGAATATGATCAAAGAACAGACCACTTTTTTTGTTTTACGTATCAGTACGTTGATTGAAGTGCGCAGTATACAACTAGTGATACATTTGTAATTTTTATTTATCTGTTCTTTTAGTGTGAGACTGTAAAATAATTTTCATAAAAATAACCCTTCATTAATTCTTCTAGCGTAGGGACTTATTTCATTACTTTTTTTAATTTCCTTCACAGATGACAAAATATCCAATAAATAAAAAAACCACTTGGAGTATAATTTCAATTTAAAATTAACATTAAATATTTATACTGTATTCCAGACACAGAAAATATGATATATTTCTGGCACTCTGTTATCTAAGACGAAACATTCATTCGCAACCATCTTAATTCCGAAATGCCCCAGCGCCAGTTAATATCCGCGAGCGAATCAAGCCCCGGGTACGCCCCCTAGAAACTTGACCTTTGCGGTGGCATCTCGACAGCCCGAATCGCATGGAGCGCAATTAGAGTTTTGTAGGGCAGCAAGAACCGGAAGTGGAGCGCAGTGTGTCCGCCGTCCGGTTATCCTGCAGGAGGATGCACTCGGAGCCGCGCTGCTGACGTCAGAAGCCCTCTCCTAAATGTCAAAGTTCGGCGCGCGAATCGATATAGCGCCAGCACGACACCCGGGCCTCTTGGAGATACTGGGCCGCTGTTTCCCATAAAAGTTCCTGCTGCCTCTTCTTCTGGTACGAGATGCTGACGTCACGTGATCAATATTTACACTACATCTATGAAGATTTAATTGCTTTGCTACAGCCGAGCGTCAGTAGGACACGAAAGGGTTGTTCTGTGAAATATTCCATGAGGGGAAACCTAAGGAATGTCTTCTTCGGAATCTTCAACTATGATACAAATTGTATTTGGAAGGTATTAATAGAAAATATACTATTATATTATTTTGCTATGGCCAAGAATCTGCAAGAATTGTTCTATGAAATATTCTACCGACGAATGTCTTCTTCACAATCTTCAGCATCAGCCGACCGAATGAAAATTATATTTGGAACAATAAGGTATAAGTAGAAACGAGGCACTATTATAGGTATTATTGCATGTACTTTCAGGTTAATCTATGGATTCTTCATTTCTTCTAACGTCAAGTCAAAAAAAAAATGTTGAAAAGTTCATTTAGGTTTATCGTGTACAACAAACAATTCACAAAATCAATATCTTAAGGTCAGTGACTCAAAGCCGAAGTATTGGTTTAGATATTTCGAGAGCCATGTGTTATAGTATTACCACATACTTTATAACTCCTGAGGGGCTTCGTTTTGACGAGTCTACCACACTTTTCCTCTGCGACTTTTCTCGATTCCTCCGCTTTTCCACTCGGAAAAGTCCAAAAACAAGGCAATTTCCCGGGGTCTTGAAAAGTCAAGACCACATCTTTTATTTTTAGCTTAAGTAACTGGAAATTTTGTTGCAAATGCCGATTTAAATTTGTCCGACAGAAATTCCTCCGACATTGACGTGTCTACCGGTCGAAACATGCCAAAATAACAGGGTATTGAAAATCAATTACCACATAGGTAATTTTTAGTAAAATTAATTGGAAATAATTAATTCAGTCAAAAAGTATTGTTGTCCGACAAATTTCAAGCCGCGTTTTTTCAGTCCGACAGCTGGAAATCGGAATTTTCACGGGGTATGA